>NC_049982.1:16980690-16999374 GCF_000003815.2 Branchiostoma floridae
AAAAACGTTACAAAAACAGCCGGAGCCTAACCTCTGCTTGGAGAGTAAAGCGACCCTACAGGGCCACAGCAAACTCCTAGGAGGACCAAATTTACACCGCTTAAAGTTTTTGGCAACAGGTATTCGCCACCAAAACATTACGACCACAGAGAATTCAGCGCCAAAGTAATGTAAAATTTCCTACTGTAGTAAGGTCAATCAACAGGTGCTCAAAATCGACCTTCAACATCCAAATTATGCCACCTACCCACTTGATGAAAACACCATCGCAATCTTTCCAGCGGATCTTGAGATATGATATAATATACCCCAAAAACATCATTCCATTTTTCATGGCGGTAAACAAGGAGGTTTAACCTCCTTGGCGGTAATAAAGGTAACGTTAACGTTAAATGTCTAAGCTACACATTTTGGTAAGTTAGAAAATATTTCAATGTTTTTCAACAGCTAACCCCAACATTTTCCTACAGAGAAAACCCATAGAAAACTGAGCGGTTGAGAAATATATATTTCGCGCCAAAATTTTTAATTTCATGCGAGGGTCTTGTGACGTCATTTTTGTTGTGCAGCGTGTTATCATGACGTGTGCACATAAAGGGTCAGAGGTTAAATCACACGTAGCTCCCGGGACCTCCATACCTGTTGTTTTCCCAGCTGATCGGTCATTTTCATGTCGTTGTTGTAACATCTACGAACTGTCTGCAAGGTGCAAATGTCAGGAACATAGAAGTACGCTATAATTGCGACATCATGGGTTAGAAAGCTGGTTGTGTTAGGTCTGCACGCGCACGTCAGTTAAGGTGCACAAGGAGCCAACCTGCGCTGCTGACAAAACATACTCAGGTACGTAACAGCTGTGCATGTACACAAAAACAAGCGGTACACAACATTCATCCGCGACCCAACACTCCTTAAAAGTACAAACGTGATGGGAAGTCTCCTTTTGGACATTAGACTGGTGAGGAAATATTGCTACGAGGTTGTGTAATATTAGGTCACAGTCACATGCAGGTGTTATATTAGTGTGCTGTTAAGGATATTAAAATCGGACATGTTGTTTGAAAGATGGCATATATTGCAGGAAATTCGTTGACATTAGAATGCACAAAACACAGTACTCGGGACAAACGTAGCCATGTCGCAGCTTAAAGTCAGGTGTGCATAATTACAGGTGCAATTATTATGTAACCAGGGGGTTTTCTTTGGTGCATATACATGTAACATTACATATAACTAAGGGGAACGGTCCTGATCCCGACATAGCCCTGATACCAACATATATAGGCTTAGTTCCATTTCAAACTGGGGCCCAGCCAGGATGTTTGCGGAAATGAAAAATAAAAGTATTTACCAAGGGATATACACAAATTATGCTTATGACTAATTTTGTTTACGTCCTGTGTGTCTTGTTGCCTTTTATATCATATCTTTAATTTATGAAAGTTACCCGGCTGGGCCTGGGTTGGGAATTGGGACCTAAGCCATTGTTAGAAAAACAAGCCTTGCAGCATTATACATGCATGACCATGAATCATGAGTACCAACAGCAGTGGACTAAGCTGTTACAGACACTTGTATTCCACGAACAGTTTAAGATTGGAAGCTATTACTATACGCTGTGACCACTATATCAGAACCTGACAAGTTCAGAGAGAACACCTGAGGAGCCAGCAACATAATAACTGTACAGCCCCAGTTCCTTGGCGCTTTATCCCCAACAAAAGGGGTATTGCCCAGTACATATCCAGAACCAGAACGACTTCTCCATGGTCACGGGATTCAAAGTCATATGAACACTAACGGGAAAAGCATTATGTCCATATTAAAAAATGAATATGTGCAATAAGAAAATCAGAAATGACATCTAGAAAGTTTCATATTTCTTTTCTACATGGTAATCAGTAGAATTTGTTGCTGTTAAACAGAAGGCTCCATCTAGGTCTCGTACCCAAGGAGCAGAACAGGCACCAGAAAGCATTTTTTCAAACTTTGCAAGTCCCACAGTACTGAGTGGCATAATGGAAAAATTGGATTTGGTTGTGACAACAACAAAAATAGTGCAGTGTTCTTTTTCATGTTTCAAATGCTTGTTTTTCATAGTTCAAAGTAAGGGCGTACCTTTTGTGCTGGAACGTATAACCAACTGTCGCTTCTGTCTACCATAATGCATCAGCACAAAGCACTAAAACATGGACAATCAATACATGTGAAGCTTTTTTTTCAGTTAGAAGTATATACAAGATTGAGGCTAATGTTTCTTAAATGTCATATCTTAACAGAAGTGGTGCACATTTGCTTAGTACATATGTTGGGATTAGGTCCATTCCCATTACTGTTACCATTAGTATCATATTTATGACTTTGACTTTGACTTTATTCAGATCCACTTTTAGCTATTACAACAATGTCAAACATTATGTTGCCAGCTTGCCAGCATTCAGTAATCTTATGTTGTACCCACACACTGAATGCCTTGTTTCTACTGCTGCTATTATCATGCTGTAATATTTCAGGACAGATCTTCAGACAGTGTTACCCCCATGTCCAGGTCAGGTCCACTGTACTGGTAGTACAAGTTGAGGAGCTGCACAGCAGGAGGTGCAGACACAGAGG
The DNA here is from genome assembly GCF_000003815.2 of Branchiostoma floridae. Lineage (NCBI taxonomy): Eukaryota > Metazoa > Chordata > Leptocardii > Amphioxiformes > Branchiostomatidae > Branchiostoma > Branchiostoma floridae. Next base: position 16,983,304 of record NC_049982.1, read on the forward strand.
CTATGGGACAGGATCAGTCCCAGGAACACTATTTCTATGACGATTCGGATGAAATGTGGCACGAGGGTGCAGAAGAGGAACGCTCTCCCGAACACGAGCTGGAGTCCATCTCCAGCACCCAGTCCCAGGAGGGGGACGCAGGCGTGTACCTGCAGAGTTACCTGCAGAGTAAACTACGGCAGGTATGTACATCAAGTGTGGGTGGGTGCGGGCAGGATGGGAGTAGCCTTACGAAGTAATGCTTCTACCTGCCCTCCCACTTTTCAGATCCTTTGAGCTTTGTGGCACAAACGGTATTGTAATCCTGCGGCTTGGCCATCAATAGGCCGGACCACAATTCTGGCAATGTCTAGCTAGGGTCGACCCCAACTTGGACATGTTGTAAGGGATTGCATAGTTACATCATTTGGGATGGTGAGGTACAGCCCCATGTATGAGGGAGCTTTAGGCGTAATTCTCTTTGTCAAACCTCTGCAACTAACAGAACAAAACACACTTATCGAGAAAAGTAGCGTTACCTGTTGTGCTTGGCGAAACATGCAATTAGTAGCGAAGCTGCATAGCACTGTTTAAAATAAGCTAATGAAAAAGTATTGTGTTTCATCCTTAGTCTGATGCTCGACCACTTACTATGTGATCAAATTTTACTTTGTCTCACGTGGTAAGACCTCTTACTTTATGATATATTGGGCAAATATTCTGCCACTCAAGCTTTTGTTAACAAGTGTCTGACCGTTCAGCAGGGAAGCACTGATTTGGACAGATAAATGTGCTGGACACCAGACAGTGAATATGGTCACGGATACCCAATGTTGTGTTTCTCCCCTGCCACAGGGTTCTGATATGGTACTTGCAGTTCAGGGCCGGCTGCAGAAGCATGCAGCTATCTTGAGGAAGATTGCAGTGCTGGATTACAAGGACCTACAGGATGCAGTGAAGGAGCTGAATGAAGTGTAGGAACAGATTCTTCACTTAACCTGGTGTACTTTAGCACTGATATCAAGAAAAGTTGCTGGGATCTTACAATAGAAGAATGGAATTTATGGCTGTAACATTAATAATCTGCTTCCCAATGTATATGCCTATGCACCCTATCTGTATCCTTTATAGCTGGTATAACTGCCCTTCGGCGTAACACACCAGCTTCGTAGGCACAATTGGCACAGCAGCTGATGTTTATATTACACTGAATGACCTGTCACACCCAACTCTTTGCACATCTAGCTGCAAGCGTAAAAAGAGGAAATATACTACCCTGTACATCTATTATTACTAATGATGTAAACTACTGCTGTAAACAGCTAGTTGCATTTTATTGTACATGTATATCAACACAATCTGTAATGTGGAGGATGACAAAGATTCATAAAAAAGATTCTAATAAAGTAGGCTTGAACATGTTTCATATCCTAGGAAACATTGGCAGAAAAGCTATTAAAAATGAAAACCCTGGAACTGGATGGCATGCAGTCTTGGTGCCTGAGTAAAAAAAAATTCATTTGAAAGTGTTGTTTAGCAATATGGCTGCTGAGGACCTTTGAACTTTGATGCTGTGCTTGTATCATGTTCCTTGTCTCTTGTAGTGGATGTCCATGCAAAACAGATAGTTCAGATCTAACAGGAAGTGTTCTCTCCGTTTGCAGAACCAAGACGTTCAGTGAGGTGCAGGGTAAGCACCTGGTATTCACAATTAAGAAGGGCACAGATGAAGGGGCACTTTGGAAGGCGACTGTCAGAATTAGATGTTTAAAGGTAAAGTTAACATTTCTAAGATATACAGAGCCTCTTTGCTTCATTGGAATTATTTTTTGAAGAACAGTTTCCATCTTGTTGTCTTAATTTTTTTTGGTTGCATTGTATCTACTCACACCATTGGTTTTTAAGTCACATCATGTTATGATGACAAGTGTAGGTTTAAACTTGTTCTGAAACGTGGCAGCCTATGAATGATACATGGTGCCAGATAATTGGACGGCCATGGTTGAATTGGTGCATAATTACAAGTGACCACCTGCTGATGTGTACAGCATATTCTATACAGCTCAAAAAAGTGTGATCTTATTCAATTTTCCAATGTACTGACCTTATTCTACTACAAATGAAGATGGTGCTAACGTCCCTGCTTCCCTGTGGCAGATTGACTCTGTTTGTGGAAGAATAGAGTCCACGCGGCTGCTGAACCTGAGACAGTTCATCGCCGTGTACAACACAGTTCTGCAGCAGGCCGAGGCTGCGGTAGGCAAGCAGGGGAAAGAGCCGAGTACAGGAGGGGATGGCACGGGTGAGGAGGAGACCCCTGCTGAGTTGCAGGCCTCCATCATCTTTACAGGGTAGGTTTGTGTTGTCATACCTGCTACAACAGACATAAGGACACACATAATGTATGCAGGCATGTAAAAGTTACTGTTTAATGATTTTTGTCACTCATAAGCTATTTTAAGTGTACCTTATCAATTACAATCTAGGAATGTCATCCTCATGTCAGATTCAAACTCAAGTTCATGTCCCTAATGTTTCCCACATTTCCAGACTGCAGTCTATGCAGGAAGAAGATGACAACGAATGCTGTATATGTATGGACAGGAGGTCAGAGGTCATCCTTCCCTGTACACACAGTTTCTGTCAGGAGTGCATCGACAAATGGTATGTACACTTCTTGTCTCTTTGCAGTACAGTACTTCCTTGCAATTGGTACTTGTGGTTGTTGCAGTTTGTGACTACAAAACGGCAAGGTATCAAAGTCTGTCGCAATCAATGGAAAATGCAGACTTCAAGTTGCACGCACAACTGTTCTTACAGTATTGGCTTCAACAGAATTGTGATGTTGAGGCTGGTAAGATTTATGTAGAAAGAATACAAACCAGGTTGCTTCTTTCCCAGTATCTGAATACTCTCAGTTTTTCTCATCTCAAATACTCAATTTAGCTAGCTGGCATTGCCACTTGGCCAGTTGCATTCCCACTATGGAAGTGTTCATCTGTTTCTGCAGGAATGTCATACATAACACATGCCCGAACTGTCGTGGGCGGAATGACCCCAAGGACTCCTGGGTAATGCCGGACATGCCGGACAGTCAGGAAATCAGAGACTATCTAATGGGTGTCACTGAGGGCAACGGCAATGGAAGTCAGAAATTGAAGTGATAAATGAATATCTGGCATGAGCTCTTGATAATAATACATGCATATTTTACCACAAGAATCAGTGGTCACTAGTCAGTTGAGACTGTCATAAAATCAGCCGACTTTCAGTGCTTAAGTTGCAACTTTCTGCTTGTAGAAAAAGGATGATTTGTGTGACATATTCCCTTTATAAAGGGACATGTCTGGATCCATAGCAAGTAGCAAGAGCAAGACCTTTCACTTCATAACATGTGAATTTCCATACCAATTTTGGTCATGTGCATGATGTATATACCCAAATGGATTATACATTGAGGCTGTTGATCTTCATCCGTGTCTGAAAGTCATGGTTTCTCCACACTGGGAATTAATCTCTCTATATAAGCAATATCTTACATTCATTTCGTCATACCATTGTTATTCATAAAGTGAATACATGTATTATGCTTTTCAAATGCAAATTAGGCAGCAATAGGAGTCAATCCTAGAGGTTACTGATGCTCAGGGTGTATAAAACAGCTCTGGAAGCTTACTATGTCAGCTTGGGTGTAATCAAGTTAGTTTAGTGTAGTTGAAGTGAGGAGATTGTGATTTTTTTTTGCTAGAAAGGAATGTTGTGTGATATCGTGTACAAACAAAAGCTGGGCAAGATGTTTCTTTCAAAATAGTGGTGGTGAGACAGCATGCTTACATTATGCCTTTTTAACACAAGACATGTCAGCTATACGTCTATGCATTACATTGATTTAATCCAAGATCTAAACATTGGTGACATGAGAGTTATTGTAAGTAATGTAGGGTGACAAAAAGTGTTTGAATGTAAGTGAAAGAGAAACTAAGTTACTAATTTAAAAAGATATGATGATATGGTATAGACATTACTTTTCTGCAGTCAGACGTTAACATAGGGAGTGATGAATTTCAGAAATGGAGAATACCTGAAATAGCATGGACATGCATTGTATATAATGTCTTTGAAACAAGCAAAAGCTTCCATACATTGTCACAAATTGACAGTTTGCCTGTGATGGTCTGTATTGACTGCTATAGCAATAACAAAGACCATTATGTTGTGTGTAAAGTAATGTATGACCTATTGATTTTACCAATACATAGAGAGCAATATCGCATTCTTGGCTGAAATATCTGGTCAAAGTGTTAGAATACTAGGATCCACTGTTCTGACAATGTAATACATTGTGAAATCTGGCACAAGATAAAACAGAGAAATAAAAGATAAACAGATATATTTGTTGTTTGTTGATCAATCCTGACAAGGACAAGGATTAAAACTTGCCATGCTGGTAACCAATCAATGGTAAGTTTGATAACAACAGTAATATTGCTTGGCATATTTCCATCCTGTTTACATCGCAACAAAATGCACAAAACATTAAACATTATAATCTATTGGGGTACATATTCAAGTTCCATGATACTTAAGTGCCAGAATAGGACACAGGTTTATTAGAGAATGTAGAAAAGGGTACTTTTTTTAAAACTAAAAGACCAGGATTGCAACACAGTACCCTACATTTCAACCCTAAAAGATGTGGACTCCGTATTTTGAGCAAAATAATTACAGCTTTTACTGTGTTTGTAACAAGTGAAGGACTACAATTCAAGCAATCATTATGAGAACTTTGTTTAAGAGTTTGATAAGTGCGATAGTATTAACATGGACTCTGAAAATCTGATACCAATAAAAACACCACAGTATGACTGTAGCAATACCATTTAGTGACTTAGCTATGTTCAACTGTTTTTTTCTAATTACATCTTATGAACCAGTATTAACTCATTCTGCCAGTTCATTCTAGTGATGAATGTCACTCAAAATGTCTGAAAATAATCTCCAAATAATATCCAGTTCAAGAGATTGAATTATCCTTAAATACCATTCCTAAACTAACTAAAACATCAATAGTGCAAAGTGTTTTCTTGGTTGGCTTAAACAGGTTCTTGATAAAGGAAAGCATACTGAGAACCCTGTATGTCTTAAGAAGAAGGCTTTGCCTCCTGACATGTGTCACAGTAGCAGGCATCTATCCTTCGATAGTTGTAGGTAGTAGAGGTGCCATCAGTACACTGCATGGGGACAGCCACATCTGTCCAGGCCTTGTCCTGACAGCATGTGCACTCATGGTTCATGTCATGTGCTGTGAAGAAAAGAGATTTCTATATCACACATGTGATCTTATCCAACAGAATAAGATTTTGAGTAGGCTTGACCAAAAAATAATGGCTTGTTTGAGCATGTACTGTAATCTAAACAAGTTTGGGTTGATACCTGGGATGATATAAAACATCTGATATTCTCTACACAGCTGCAGTCCAGGTAGATCTGATTTCTGACCCTCCATTATGCCTAATTAAATATAATTGCTTATTCTGGCTTGCCCAACATCCATCCAGTTACAGCCCCGGCCACACGGAGTTTGTGTTGCACAGACTACATGTTATGACTGTACCAAAATATATTTACTTTAACCTGAATTCCATGCTCTAGGACTAGGAGAACAATAGATACATTTCTAAATAATACGCATTGCTTTTCTTGCATTTATTAACCAGTGATTCCTTTAGTCGTAGCTGTGTAAGACCAAACTGTAAAGGTGCACTCTCACTGCACTTGTGTCAAGCTTGCGTCACTGCGGAGTTCGAAAGATACTCAACGAATTTCAGAAATAAAGAATGAATTTTCTTACTTTTTTGTGTATCTTGTCATCTTCTAAGTCATACTTTTACGTATTATGCAATATCTAAATTATAAAAAATTGGAGAAAATAACAAAGCAGTGATGCAGTGAACGATCCCCGGAGTGACACAAGCTTAAGGCAAGTGCAGTGAGAGTGCACCTTAAGGTTTGATCCACTCAAATTGGGAAGGACCCCAACTCTTTTTCGTAAGAGTGGCCATCTTTAACTTGCTTGAGACATGGTTCTTCTCAAAGACGAGGTATGCATGTATGAACAGGTGTCTCTCACCTTGGTACATGACGCTGGACCTGCACCTTCCCTCGCACCATGTGGTGTTGACCGTGCTAACACTGGTGCACTCATCAATCTGCAGGGTCTCCTCTTTGGTAAATACTTTACAGCTTTCCCTACCTGTTGACAGGCGAAACCAAATGTATTACATAAGAGTCATAAGTAAGCAAGACTGAGAAAGGTACATTTGTACAGGGATCATCTGTGCAAATTCTTGTCAGGGCCTAAACTTTGATTTTGGCTCGTCAATGAAGGTTCGACATCGAGGTAATAAGATACACCAAAAAGCAATTACTTAAGCAACTGGATATGATTTTGTAAACGGTTAGACGTTTCAGACAGCCATCCGGCATCTGGAGAAATCTTGCTGGAGAGAGTTTTTATATCCTAGCTGTAAATTGATGTGCAAAAGAGATCTAGCTGTAGAACCAGTTTATTCTAACTATCAATTAAAATGCAAAAAGAGGAAGACAATTTTTAAGTAGTTTAAAGGAAACAAGGTTAAGACAAGTTAAGACTAAGTTGATGGAAATGAGTTAATTAGCTCCTCTTGTTTGAATTGATTTTGGCTTTTTATTTTTTTCATCCAACATAAGGCAACAAGGAGATGTTTCCTACTTACAGTTGGTATCATCATACACCTTGCAGCATCCATCGGTAGTATTAACTTCCTTCAGCAGCTCCACTGGGCAGTTTCTTGGGGGGATGAGTGATGGACAGGGTCTGGTCATGCACTGCTCCACTGGCTGACCATTCATCCAGCTACATGAGCAGGTCCTGCAGTGGTCACTCTGATCAGTCCACTCTGTACCAACCTATGGACAGGAGAAGAGATATATGTAATACTGTAGTGTAGAATCTGTGAAATCAAGGTTGAAAGTTTTAGTGAGTGAAAGATGACAAAAGCACAAGACCAGGTGCATGGATTGTGGAACACATTTACATACTGGGTAGGTGATGTTGAGTTGCACGCAGACAGGTTCCCGAGTGCAGTTGACATGCTTGCATCCACATTCGTCCTCGTGGACAGTCTTGCTGTAGCCAAGAGGGCAGGCGGTCTGGGGGTCAGGAGGGCACAGGCTTGTCCTGTTCAGACAGTCGATGTGATGAAAGCCAGTTGTCGTATCTATTTGTACTGTGCACCGACACAGCTGACAAGGGCCGTCATTCCAGCTGGAACCAACCTACACATAAACATCCCAAAAGGTATGAGTTTCCTACAGTGGCAGTTTTAAGAATGAGCTTCTACTATGTATTTAGTTTAAACTTAAGATACTAACAAAATGCAATGATTTAACATAACATCCCAACTCTGAATTAGTAAAGCCATCCCCCAAATCAAGGTATTTTAACCCTCTCCCTACTTTTGTAGCCTTTGAGCACCAAATAACAATTTGGTTACTGTGCTATGTAGCAAAGAGAATGTTGTATATTTGATACACAAGACCAAGAGGAGTAGAGTTTAACATCAAAATCCTTTGGCACATTTCCATGGTAACATCCTTTGGTCTGATGGCTGGAACTATCCTTGGTGCTGAAAGTTATGACAAGAGCTTTCCACTGAATAGTACAATTGCACGAACCTGATGAACTGTATCCTGGTACACACAGACAGGCTCCTGTGTACAGTTGACATGTTCACAGCCGCACTGGTCCAACAGGACAGTCTTTGTGTAGCCAATAGGACAGGACTTCTCCACAGCTGGGCACAAGGAGGAAAGGTCCACACACTCCACCCAGTGGAACCCAGTTGCCCTGTCCCATTCGTCTGTACAATCACAGCGCTCACAGGGACCCTCATTCCATGTGGATCCAATCTACCAAAGAAAATGGACATTATTATTAGGACTGAAAACTGTGTTTTGTGTAGCTGTAGAATAATTTTGTTGTGGGAAGGATTTGCCTGTCAATTTAGTGAGATTATACATGAATTTACCTGATGCTCCGTGTTGTGATGCACACAGACCTGCTTACGAGTACAGTTGACAAGGCTGCAGCCACATTCGTCCTTCGTGATGGAAATGCCGTAGCCCACAGGACAGCTTTCCTCCACATAGGGACAGCTGCGCTGCACACAATGTACCTGGTAGAACTGTGTGACCTGGTCACGGTCATTTGTGCACTGGCACTGATCACAGGCTCCTTCATTCCAGCTGGATCCAATCTACAGTAGGAATATAGCTCAAAATGTTAAAATCCATGTGAACTGCTGTGTGTGGGAATGAGCCTTCTATCTTCTGGTAATTACATTACAGATGAATTCTTTTCCATTTGTCAGAATCCCAACCTACTCAACTTGACAAGAGTCTGATGCTTAGACAAACAAATGTTATGGTCAATGTAAACACCATGAACAGACATGGATCTTACTACTGCACACATGAGAACATTAAATCCAACTCTATAAATTACCAAGTTGATTGTACCTAATCAAATTTTGGATGAAAAAAGAATATTAGATGATGGCCTTGCTGCTCAAATGCCTTCTATCTTAGAGTATTAAATGTACTTAATAAGTGGGCAAGCTAAGATTTACTCTACCTGATATGCAGCACCCAGATGTACACAGACTTGCTCCTGGGTACAGTTGACAAGCTCACAGCCACACTCGTCAACAGAAATGACCTTACTGTAGCCAACAGAGCAAGTGTCAGGTGGAGGGCAGACTGTGCGACGTTTGGAACGCCGTACTACATGAAAGCCACTGTTCTGGTCCACGTCTGGGGTGCATTCACACTTAGCACAGGGTTCTTCAGTCCACACAGTTCCAACCTGAGTACAAAAGAAAGGGTACTTGTTCACAGCTTAGTGTCAGAACCCCCCCCCCCCCCCCACACACACACACACACAAAAAGAAAATTACATTGTACGTCAAAGTGAGGTACACATGACATGTACTTACCCCAAACTCCATGTTCTGGTACAGACACACATTCTTACGTCTGCAGTTTCCATGGCCGCAGCCACACTCATCCTTGCTGATAATCAGGTCATAACCAATAGGACAGGTCATGTCCACAGCAGGGCATGGCCTGGGCTCACAGTTCAGGACATGGAAGTTGGTGGTCAGATCTATCTCAGGTGTGCAAACACATTCCAAACAGGCACCTTCAGTCCATGCTGACCCGATCTGTGGAATAGAAGAATCTCTGCTCAAAATGAAATGGTTATCAATGGAGTCTTCAGTTTTACTGGAGCATATTTCATTGGTCTAGTTACATGTAATAACATCAGGACATAATGGAAGAATGATATAGTGAAAGCCTACTTGGTAAGTGATATTGCCATGCACACAGACAGGCTCCTGTGTACAGTTGACATGTTCACAGCCGCACTGGTCCAACAGGACAGTCTTTGTGTAGCCAATAGGACAGGACTTCTCCACAGCTGGGCACAGAGCTGAGAGGTCCACACACTGCACCAGGTGAAAACCAGTTCCAAGGTCCACTGTGTTTTCACAGGTACACTGTTTACACTGCCCTTCATTCCAGGTGTCCCAACCTACAAGTGTGAGACATACATGCACATTTAGAATAGCTGAATACACAAGAAGTTCTGTACTCCACATGCACAGCATCCTTGTACCAGAAGCATGCTTTGAATTGGAAATTCTACCTTGGATTCACCACAATTCTGGTTGCAAATCAAATGTCTTTGTTGTGGTAATTCTCTGCAGAGATTTGTTCACCATAACAACTTCTGCTTCTATTGTAAAACAAGCAATTAAGTCGATCACCCTGCCAGCAGATAAAATGTGTTAAGATGTACAGAACACATTATCCTACTGTTGCTTTTGTAAAAAGATGTAACCCATCTTGCCTGGTGTTCTATGTTGAGGTGCACACAGATTTGTTTCTGAGTACAGTTAACCTGTGTGCAGCCACAGCGGTCACTGCTGGTGGTCAGTGTGTACCCCACAGGGCACGCCTCCTCCACATGTGGACAGTCCTTCCTACGACAGCTGATGGTGCGGAACTGTGTATCCACATCAATGTCCTCTGTACACTCACATGTCTCACACATGCCTTCACTCCAGGAGTTGCCCACCTGTTAAAAGCAACCACCAAACCTTACATGTATTGCACATGATTTTATCTGAAGATTAAAAAAAAGATCCTGCAGTTATGAAGGAGGATAAAGGACTCAATATTTCAATTTGCTTTTCTAAATTTAAGACATTCAGCCTGACAGCAGGTGGTTCTGACAATACGTATTCCTGCTCTGCTACTTATATAGATTTTCAAGGGCATGTTGCATACAGCTCACTAGAAACTGGAACACAATGGATCAAGCCAAGGGCAATCCAAGTAAACAACTTTCAACCTGACTTCTCAAATGTATGTTGAACTGTACCTTTTTGCTCTGACAGTGTAAACTTCCTAGAAAAGTGATGCTGTGTATTCTACAATTTTGTAATTACCTGATAGGTCAGGTTGTTGTGGACACAGACGTCCATCTGTGAGCACTGGACTTCACGGCAGCAGGAGTTCTCTACTATTGTTGTCATGAAACCGGTGGCACAATGTTGCTGAGGGGGGCATGTCTTATTCTGGTGGGTCAGCTGGTTGTGCCCGGTGCAGCAGATCAGCTGACAGCTGTTACCGTAGGGAGTCCAGCACTCGCCCAGTCTGCGGGGCATGTTGTACTCATCCACACAGCCATCTGTCACACAACACAGACAAGAAAGCAATGAATACCTCTATCTGTGTCTAAATATAGACTCCTTGGTATGACTCTCTCAATGGGTACAAAATGTTATACATTATAAACATGCTTTCTTATACTTGGCCCATGTCCTTTGCTATATTCTTAGTTCTTCATCCATGCTTAGTTCAACATGGTTAGTTCACTGCTACAGTTTGATCATATGATAACATCAATTTGTAGGCATATAATGCTAAAGGTGTAAACATTGTATAACATATGAGAGGCATAAAAATAAGATCATAACTAATCATCAATAAAAGTGGATAAAACTTACAACATGTGTCAGGGGTCACACATACTCCAGTCTGTGAATGGAGCACCAGCCCATCCTCACAGAAACAGCCTTCAGTTGGTGTAGCACAGTCAGTCTGGCCAGCAATGTCCTTGCTGTCACAGGTCTGTTCACAGCTGCAGGCTTTGTACACAGCACCACTCCCACAGCTAAGAGCTGCAGATATATAGGTAAGAGCTAAGATTTCAGACACATGACGAAATAGCTATCCCAGGTACTGAAATGTAGGTTGCTGTTAATTTGATTATAGGACACATTCATTCATCAAATAAAACTGATGAGGTTCTGTGTGATAAACACATTCTGGTAATTTTGACTTACAGCAATTGTTGGCCTTCCCCCTCCAATCCAGACAGACCCCCAACCGCAAGCATTCGGAGGCATATGCTGACAGAGCGCTACATTCTGTAGCACAATGTTGTGTGTCATACAGACATGCCTGGTGGTAGGTGTCAACAGGCACAATGGTATGGCAGGATGAAAATGGTCCAACGGGATCCTGTCAAGCAAAAACAGAATCAGACAAAGCACCCTGTTACCTCTGTGTGGCATAATATTTTTTTTTTTTGCAATAGAAGTCATCAGTACCACAGACAACGTCACAGAGAGTCAAAGGATAATATAGAATGCATGTTTTGCCCCATGGAACTTAGAAAAAGCAAGGTGATTTTAATCATGTACATTTTCAACACAAATTCACACTTCCCATGCACTCCTCTTGTGCTGTCTACCACATCCCTAAAGTCTGTGACACAGAACAGCACTGGTGACAGCATATATGCAAACTTTGCATTTGTTATAACTACCAGTATGTACTTACATATAATATCACATGTGTGTCATGGTGAGGAAATAAAAAGTTCTTACTGTTAACACTTGACAGACACTATCATCACATTTGTGACATGGTGGGCTGGCACACTCAGGCTTGCCACAGGATGACTCCACTGGGCCTGTGTTGGGTACTTTCCACTGGTGCAGGCACTCACAATCATTGCATTCATCCTTCAGGTTATCACATCGACCTGTGCAACATGGATAAGTCATGACCATTGGTAAGAAGTTACCATGAAGCCCACAGTAATTGGAAGTCATGGTGATGGGATGAGTGCTGGTTTACCTAGCCATCATCTATTTCTTAGATGTCAGTAAATTTAATTGAAACACTTGAAAAGTATGAGTTTACAGATGGCAAGTGTGTTCCAGAGGGCAAATAAAGGAATGCTTGTGATGAGACTGGTTACAAACATTTGGTGCATAGGTTCAATATGAGGCTGCAAGCCATGTCGCAAGAGAAAAGGACCCAATTGTGGAATGACTCCTTTCCCTTCCTGCATATTAGGTGCTTGTGCACTGAAAATAACTATAAAAGTCCAACATATACAACTTATTAATAAACATCTTTAACTCTCACAGAGACCTATACTGAGTCTCCTGTCTTCCTCTCCAAAATATGAAAATAATACTTAAGTGACTATACTTCTGTAATCTGGTGCAGACCTAGATTTTCTGTGCTGGTACCCACCCCTAGTCTTGGTGCATCACATACGAAATTTCAATCATTAATCAAATCATGTTTCTACGACTTACAATAATCACTCACCACATAACCCTTCCGTACGGTTCCCAAACAATTTGGGAGGCACAATGATGAAGAACTGACTGCTCAGCCAATCATAAGTCGCCGTGACCTCAAGTGCTGGGATCTGTAATACCAGCTCAATCCCCTTAGTGGCTACAGTCATTCCTTCATAGGTGATGGGTAGCCTCCACTCTGATCCATTAATAAAGACCTACAAAACAAGTGCCAAATGAATTGAGTTTGCATGTAAAAAATACATAATGTATGAGAATATTGAACTGTATTATTTAAGTTGCAACACAATGTTGCATCAACAATCTTGAGATAGAGTTTCAGCACCTTCTGTTTAGGCCTGAGAGAGACCTCATGGCCCTTGTACTTGACAATGACAGCATTGGTGCAGGTTGTTGTTCCAGCCGGAGGGTCACATTCCCCATTTTCACCAACAATCTCAAACTCCTGGGTTCCAATAGGCCGAGCAAGCACAAACTGTCCATCCCCTTGGAACATGAAGTACTGCCCATCAAAGTTGAGGTAATGTGGGTCTCCATAGCCACGACACATACCTGAGGAAATACATGTTTAAAATATATTCTATTGTGTTTCTTTGTGTTGAATATATGCATTGTACATGTTGTATGTACCTGTTGGAACTAACTACAGATGACTTACAGGTTTAACCATCATGCAGCAATATGGCATAACATAGTATACTACCAAATCCAATGTACTTTTAAATTACCAAAAGTGCAATGTGATGTCATCTTGACAGGGTAGATAGGCTATCAAGAACCATGTAACCATGAAGTTCTCATATTTTCCCCCTCTTACCTTGCTCTTACCTAATGATACTCTTCAAAACTTATGATCAACATCATACTTATGTCATCAACATTTCAAGCATGCTTTATATTGATGCTACAACAGACTTACATCCACATGTGTACTGGGGACAACAGTCACCAACGCTGACAGGTGGAAGGCCATTCAAGCATGTTGGTGGCTGTATCTCAGGACAAGTCAGGGTGTTCTCCATGGAGATGAGGCCACAGTTACAGCTGAAGAGTGTACGCTTGCAGTGGTTGTCTGCATCATACCATGTCTCTCCATTCTAGAAAAGACAATGGCACATGGTTTAAAAAATCTCATGGTAGTTGTCTCTATAAACACTGCTGACATGTATTCTGAACAATTTCTTGAAAAGCTTTCTTTTGCCCTTAAAATATATATAAAAGTATAATGTAACAGTTTATTACTCACTTTCCTTGGCTGTCCAAAATTGTCCACACATGACTTGTTCTGTGGGGATTCACAGCAGTAGACACGCACAGCATAGTCATAGCATGTACCTGGACCCCTGAGTCAATATAAAAGCATCTTTAGCCACGGCAATTTCATATTCAATATGGAAACAAATTCTTATTTCTTATGTTCCATCAAAGAGTACTTTAACCAGATTCTCACCAGATGCTGGGAATGTTGCTGGACAGACAGTGCAGTCCTGTGTTGACATCACACTCCACGCCTTCCTGTTTGACTGTGCTGAAGGGGAAGTCAGGTGCCTTGCTGTTTCGACATTGGATGTCCTTTGGCTGGGAACAAAACTCCAAACCAGCTGCACGCAGGTGCTCATAGGTCTCATCATCATCAGCTGGAGACAGAACAGAGAGGGACATGTTGATATTATGTCAAAGGGTACACAGTCAAAGGGGGCACAGCAACATAAGCAAGGTGATCACAATAACCATTATAGCAAGGAGATAAAAATGTAGTCTTACGTGGACTTTTGGACGGTGTGTCTGAGTTCATCCACGGGCTCCATGAGCAGACTGGTTTCTCCTGGCAACCACAGGTCATGACATCACAGCCACACTCGTCTTGACTTGTAGTGGCTACAGTGTTTGGGGGGCAAGTCTTGGAACTACTTGGACACACTGCAAGAGGCAGAAAAATAGTAGGCACATTTAAACTGTTACAAGACATCGCTGTATCCTGATTTTTATATCATTGACCAAATTTTGTACATTCTTCAAGATCACTCATGATTGATTTCATCAAATGCAGGGAAGGTCTTTAAAACTTACTTTTATGATATTCATCTTCAGATTTAGAAAAAAAATAGGGCAATAAACAACAGAACATAATACAGTAGAAGCCATTTATTTGGGACACCCCATTTGCCAGTGTATGTTGTGCAATTATCCGTGTAGTGCAACAATGCAAAGTTATCCAGCTGGACCGCACTTGTTTGGGATTTGCAGACTCTGTGCAATTAACAGAAGTGTGCAGTAATTGGTTGTGCAATTAACTGGCTTCTACTGTATAGAAATACTATACCAGCTTGCGATATAATGCAGCACCCGTCTGCTGTTGGGACCTCCCTGATACGGTCAGCTGGACAGGTGGATGGTAGATAGTGTTCTACACATGGCATTCTGGGGCAGAATGCAAAGACTCCTGCATCACTGCTGCTGCATGTGCACACATGGCAGGAATCCGTGGGAAGTGTCCATGTTGAGTTGATCTGAAAGATTTTAAAATGTATAGATCTTAACTGGCAAATAACATTGACACGGTCTTAAGAAAACAGGCTTGTGCCCTGGTCCCAGGGTTTGGAGATGGGTTATGTTAATTTCACTCCACCCTGTACTCATGGTGCACCAACAGATGTTTTGATGAGCCGCTCATGATTGTTTTCTAAACAAGGCGATGAAGAAGATTCCATACTCCTTTATGCAATGATTGCTACCGGTAGTACCAATTCCATAGATGTGGCATTGCATGGCAGCTGCCTTCTGTGATTTTTTCAATGATGTTAAAATTTATGCAGGGAGACATATGCGTTCAATCAGACCAAGGAGGTTATATAAGCTCCTTGATCAGACAATGAAAATGCTTTTAATAGATAGGGATGACTTACTGGATGGCTGGTGACCTCTCCATTCAAATTTGTTTCACAGCAAGAAGTGGCAATACACTGGCCACAACACTGGTCCTGGGCTTTGTGGTACTCATGGCACTGAAGGATAGGAGGAACAGAAAAACAGTTCAACATACCATCATTCATCCTTCAAGCAACACTTTCTTCATATGTACAAAACAAAGACTTCCACAACCACAGAAGGAGTTGGGCAAAGGTGTTGCAATTAACATTGATATATTCAGCAGTAATGAGAAAGTCAAAGTTTTCTCATATTGGATCAAATTGTAGCTCAACACCTAACATGATCTTTCTTGAAACATTTTTAAACTAATGACCCGTTTGAACTAATGACCCGGTGCATAGGGCAGTTCCTATCTCCCTTTTAATGGTCCTTGCACCATACAGCTTCACACACTTGCTAGAGTAGGGGCTAGAACAATGGTAATGATGTGTGT
>NC_049982.1:17000325-17002585 GCF_000003815.2 Branchiostoma floridae
ACATGTATGTTGCCCCTGCAATTTTCAAGCATTTCACAGCTGACAGCATAGTTGTCTGTGATAGGGTCCACCTCTGCTGTACACTCACACCTCTTACATTTACCCTCCATCCATGTGTCCTTCAGCTGTCAACATTGATGTCAAAGGTTTTAGGGCTATTGCACAAGAGAACACACAGCATTGTACTATATCTGCTTCAACATTTTCAATGAACTTTACAGAGCTACATGTAACTTAATATGCCAAAATGGAAACTCACATTGTGGTTGGTGTCGTTATGGAGACAGTAGCGACATCTGATGTGTTCACATCCACACTCATCTATAGATCTCACAGCCTGCCCTTTTGGACACAGGGTTACTGCAGGACATGTTGGACAGACACAGTCAGCGTAGCGACAGCCATACTCATCCACAGGTGCTGTCTTGTTACAGCATGGACCGCACGTCTTGTCAACAATGGGGTGAGCAGGGCACTGGTCTGGGGTGATACATCTTCCTTCATGGAGAACTGTTCCATTCTGAAGAACACAAGGAGAAAATGAGCATTTTTCTTTCAGTTAGCACTTAAAGAACTTGAATGCAGCTCACCTTGAAGACTTTTCTACACAAGTATCACAGGCAGTCAATTGGAAAATGAAGCTCTGTTTTAACTAATAGATAGAAGAAAAGTTAAAGGCACAACATTATTTGATTTCACCATCATTGAAAAGATTTG
The DNA here is from genome assembly GCF_000003815.2 of Branchiostoma floridae. Classification (NCBI taxonomy): domain Eukaryota; kingdom Metazoa; phylum Chordata; class Leptocardii; order Amphioxiformes; family Branchiostomatidae; genus Branchiostoma; species Branchiostoma floridae. Next base: position 17,001,043 of record NC_049982.1, read on the forward strand.
TAAGACACCTGACATGACTAACAATTAAGTTGACATTTTTTATGATTACGACTGTTGATATGACAGTGACACATGGAGATGAATTCATGTACATGTATTACCTTGCACTTTGGATGACAACCCTCCAGACAAGGTAAGTCACAGTCGGTGGGGTGGCAGTCTTCACAAGTGGCAGGACAGGCAGTGCCACACGGATCATAGTGCCACTCACACACATCCTCCTGATTGAAGTCCTCACACTGGGTAGCTACAGAGACATGTTGCACATGTTAAGGGAACACACACTGGCAAAACACCTGACTCCTGGCAATAACAAACATCCAATATCCAGGTGCTAATGTAGTTGCAGCATATTTGTAAACGATATCATGGAGAGAAGAAACTGTCAAACAACTGTTGTATTCATGATGCATGCATTGCAGGCATGATGTTTATCATTAAAGGCCATATCCTCACATAAACATTTTTTCTAATAAACATTTATACATTACACCCTGGACAAGCAGAAACAAAAAAGGCCTAAAGGATAGTTATTGCTATATTAGCTGCCATAGGTGAATGGAAAATAAATATTATTATTATTATTATTATCATTATAATAACAATGACAATGAAGTTACTTACGGCAAAAGTCATGTGTCCTCCACCGAACATGTACTCCCTGGAGATTGCACATGTCTCCGTATGCAGCCACAGCAGTGCACAGACAGTGGCAGTCCCCGCCCCCATCACAGGCACAGGAGTCAGACACACACGCATCGTAGAAGGGCTGGGGATCAATCTATACAACAGGCAATGAAACAATGTAATGCTGTATGGCTACAAAGCTACGAAACGTACTACCATATACTAACATGATATATAAGTGTAAAAGTGAGGATGTAGGAATTTTCAGATAATCAAATGGGCAGAATAAGGCATACAAGTCTGATTCCCTATAACTGTCACCATATGATTGTCTAATTCAGACACCTTGATTTTCCCCTACGTCGATATGTATAACAAACCATACCTTGTGATGACAAGCTGCAAACACATCATTCAGTAGTACTCGACATTCTCCCCTGGCCCAAACCTCACGATGCTTGTTTTCCTCACATGGGCTGGGAGCAGGCTGTGCCATGTCTGGGCAAGCCTGCAACACACAAAAATGTCTTCAATTGTTTGATGTCTCACAAATGCACATAACCCGTCCATAGACAAAGAGAAAATTAAATAAAACGTCAGCCCTTGGCAATGCTTTTACTAAGTTTTAATAACATAAAAATCAGCATACTTGGAAAAGCAACATTCTAGTCCAGTAATCTTGTATTTGTTTCACTGATGTTTGGTTTCGTTTTCTAACACTGCCTGTTTTCACATTACTCCCAGTCATGGTATGACATATATATAAATTAATGTCTTACATTTCTGACCTTTTTAATTCACCAAACAGTAGCAATATTGACAAAGACAAAGGTCTGATAGCAGATGAAAGCTTTTCTTTAAAAACTTACAGCAGAAGTCTTCCAACTGTTTGCAAACAGTTGCACAGATGACTCTA
>NC_049982.1:17003073-17012230 GCF_000003815.2 Branchiostoma floridae
CACTACAGTACCAGGGTTGCCTATTCATATGGATTTTATAGTATTCGTACAATTTACTATTTGCATAACTTTTAATTTTACTGCATACTATTTGTATAGATTTTATTAAATTCATGTGATTCACTACCAAGAAATGCGCAAGTTTTAAGAGGTGCATATGACCCTTACTGTTAGTAAAACTCTTATGAATTCCATTAGATATGTATGTTTCTTAGAAGTGGATCATATGAATTCTATAGAATTTGGATGTTTCTTTTAAAACTGTATGAATTGCATAAAACTTGTATTGATAACAAGGCACCCCCGGGTACTGGAATGTAACATATAGTATAGCTGAGACAGAGAATCTTACCTGTCAGATATGTAAGGTAGAGATGAGACCTCAGCTGAATTAATGGTTAGAGGCTTGTTTGGTGTAATTTTGATCTCCATACCAGACTCCAGTCTTGTCATGATGGCCAGACCACAGGTGGAGGGGCCACTTCCAGAGGTACAGGGAAGCATCTCTGCATGTACACTGAATGTGCCTTGTCTGTCATTACAGTGGTCCTGCAGGAGACAATAATAGGACTTGTTAAAGGACAGGTGTGCACATGCCCCTTCAGAATATTATGCATATTTATAGCAAACAATGCTTCCATGTAATCAAGTTCTACATCACCAAATGATATGCAGCTCCTCTCTGAGTCAAATGATTTAACACCAAAAGTGAGGTCATTGTATGCCACTTGAAATTTCTCATCTACACAAAGAATATTGAAAATCTGCATACTACTAGGTACATTTTAAGAAAACATCACCTGAGCAATGACATGGTTACATCCATCCTGGAACTGATATCGTCTGCCATCAAACGTGAGGAAGTGGCCTTCCCCGTACACAGCACATGTCGCCATGCAGAGGCGTTCTGTACAGGTCCAGGACCCATGGCTGCAAGTACTGTAAAGAAATAAAATATTAACAGATCGCTGCTGATTAAACAAGGTGATTCTTTGGTTATTTTACCCTGTAAGGGACAGCAGAAGGCTAATTGTTGCTTAACTGAATCAGGGAATACATTGCATAGTATGCATACAATTATTATTTTGAGGGTACATAGTGCCATGCCAAAACAACAAAATACAAACAGCTTAACAAAACTAAGCCCTAGACCAAAACCCTTACCAGGTATTACAGTCCACAGAGATGGATGCTCCAGGCTGGTACTCCTGTCCACTGTACCAGCATGGGCAGTCCTGCAGGGGTACACACTTGTCCTGATACCTCAGTAGGCCTGGGGCACACACACAGCCTGGACAAGCAGGGACAAATGTCACTACACCATACTTGTAACAAAACACGTAAACTTCAAGATTCAAGGTCCAGGTGATGACACTTGTTTTTAAAAGTTTATACTGTGTAATATTTACCTGAAATGCAGGTATTGTCTAACAAGCAGTCCATCCCTGGGTTGCTGCAGGAAGCTTCACATGCCAGCCCAAACTCACCATATCCAGCATTGGCACAGTCAAAGTACACAGTCTCATTGGAGCATTCCTTCTCTGAGTAGAAGGATACACATACACAGGATTTTGTACAGTCTTAACAACAGTTGTATTTCTCAATCAAGTTATTGAGACAGCAAGTGAAAATAGAAAGTACATTTATGACTTAATGCTGGACATACCAGGTGGTCTCTCTTCACAAGACATTACACCATTTTCACAGGAGCTATTTAGAGAGAAAAAAACAGTGATGAGAATGTTTCATTTGTTGGTATCTAACAAAATATCTGAAGTGCTACATGACTCAACCACTCTAATCACAACCCCTTAAAGAAAAGCAAGGATAATTTCAATGTTTTTGCCAACTCTCAGACTAAAAAAAAAAGCAAAATACAATGAGTAAATAACTGTTGAAAGGCCCAAAAGTACTTCATTAAACAATTGCTAAGGGGTCCTCACCATCTGGAATATGTATCAGCAAACTCCACTGTAGTTTGTGCTTCATAAACATCTCCTTGGTGGTAGCACGGGCATTCACTAGCTAGCACACAGGACCCATCCTCTGACTGGTACAGTCCAGATGGACAGTTGCAGCCAGCCACACAGTCCTCTGTACAGCTTGAGATGGAACCAGACAAGTGACGACAGCTTCTTGTACAGCTGGAGCCACATTCCTGCCAAACCTGGCCACTTTGGGGACATTCCACAGCTGTAACAATACAAATGAACATGGAAACAATACATGTATGTATATATATCTAAATATCTATATCTTATGATGTATACAGAGGTGCTGTGAAATTTAGATGTACCTATATGGTGTAAGTTTATTCATTGTTAGAAGCTCTGTTACTAATTGATTGACTGAAACATATGACCATGGAAACCTGAATGATTTTCTTGGAAGAAAAAAATTGGCTAACTTGAATGACGTACTACCTAAACACTAGCACATTTTTGATACTGAACAGGATTCAAGACAGTGTTTGCAGTCCCTGTGGGCATCAGAAACCTGTAGCTTACATTCTGTAACTTTCCTTAGTGCTGAAAATAAGGGCGTTATCAATGTTGGACTTTCTTCTCCCTGCCTACACCATCTTTCACTCACCAAACGGTACTAGTTACATTGTGTACATTATGGATTCTTAAATCCAGGGATGTGATTGTTAGAATATATAACAAAATATCTTCACTCAAGCAAAGAAGGCACCATTTACCGCAGAGTGTGCCTGGCCGCCAGTCAATCACAACCCCTGTCTGTGCACACTCCCTTGCATAGTGAGCAATAGACGAACACAGGAAGTCCGTTGGATCTGTTCCCTGGCACACGTCATTCTGGCAGTGGGCAATCTGGTGTGACGGGTCAATCAGGTCATGGCAGGGTGCAAACAGGGGACCCATCAGGATGCCACAGTTTTGTACAGCAAAGAGGGCTGTGGGGCAAAAAGGGAAGAACTTTTTATACATTCCATCCATATGCAAGAAATACAGTTATACATGTACAATAGTCTACTGCACAGTGTCAGTTTCAGGTGTGTTATGCACTGTAATCTTTTGTGGAAAAGAAAGTCATGAATTTTTACAATATTACAAACTATGGGTACATCCCACATCATCTTTCACAGATTTTATCTGAATTTATCTGAACCATTATTTGCATGAACATTTGCACTAATTTGAAGAGGTAAATAATAGAATAGCCAACTTTGACACATTTTATATCTAATGAAAGAATAGAAATAAAATAATTCTCAAAACATACCACGTTGGTTATTGATGGCACAAGGACTTAGCCCTCTCTCTAGCCAAGAATCAGGACATTGCTGTGAGACCTTCCATGATGAAGAGAACTCGGCAGGGCAGCCAACCACAACCCCACTCTGGGTGGTGAAGTCATCCCGCTGGTTCCCATTGAATGTACCACAGAGACCATTGGTTTTACCATACATTTCTGCATCAACCTAGGAGCATGGAAGTGCAAAGATAGTGTGTGGGCTTGCTATGTTGTTATTGCTTTATTGTTTTCGTTATTGAAATGTCTAGCTCACAGCTTCCTCCCTGGGTGCACTTTATACATCTACTTACATGTATCCATGCTGTATAAAAGCTTATGATCATGAGTTGTGTGTATACCTGGCACAAACTACTACCCCATCAAATGCCTTTAATGAACACTGGAGCAGATGCAGAATTCTTCAGCTATTGTAACTAGAATCAATTGGATAAATACAATAGCAAGCTGTCAAGATTCTGGACACTTCTGCTTAATGTATTTGCGTCTGAAGGAGATCAAGAGGGATAAAAAGGATCCAGGCTCAAGATGCAATCATGATTCATAAGATAAGGCTGTTGCACCTACTGTGGCATAGAGACTTGTCCTGCCATCCCACAGAACAGTCAGACCAAAGGTTGTCTTCACCTCCACATACAGAGAAGACAGTTGATAGATGGTGTATTCAGCTGAAAGACAAAATTATGAAAGATTCTTTGGGAAAAGACTTACATGTCAGATTCTGCTACATTTTAAGTTATTCACAAAGTATGTGTAGGTGGCACAAAGGTGATAAATACCAATATTTTCAAATCAATTTTTCCCATAGCATTAAAAAAAAACATAAAGCACCGTAAAGCACAACAAACAACCTGTGGTTATTCATTGTTTTGCCAACATCATGGTCTCTTTGACAGAAGTACAATATTACATACTTCCATAGTACGGCAGGGTGACTGAGATGTTTCCAACTGAGACAGATCCTGCTGGAAGGAGTTTGACCCTGCCTGCAGTACCACCCTGGAGCAGCAGGCTAGCAGATCTGTAGAAGTAGGATCACAAGAAAATAGACATCACAATATTTAACGGTACTCATATTATGCTTATTTTCTAGCATCTAAAGTCTTCCTTCAAAATGTGCTTGTTACAAGTCAAGTGAATTGCTTGCTGGAGCAACTTATTGAAATAAAAAGAAACATAATTTTGCATTTGATAGCAATATGTCTTCATGACACATTCTGTTAGTTTGTGCATGCTGTACCATGAGATGATAACTGACCGTGTGCAGGTAGTTTTAGGGTCTGTTCCACACTGCTGGTTGTTGGAGATGAGTGTGAACTTGTCAGTCTTCACCAGAATATGCTGACAGGCACTGCCAAACTCATAATGGTGTCCATCAAATGTACTGTAGTGTAGGTTACCATGGACACTGCAGGTAGCTGAGAAAGTAGACAAGGATTTCCATCAAACATCTTTGCAATTTGTCGCAAAGTTGTATCAGTAATGAATGGGTGGGTATCATCCATCACAAACAGATTGGAAGAAACTCAACAAAATCCACACCTAATGCTCTAGAGAAACTCCAGTTCAAGAGTTCCTGATACCAACTAATACATGATATACATATATCAAACCTGACCTGGACAGATGTTTTCAGTACAGATCCACTTCCTTGCCATGCAGGTACTGTACAAAAGGTATAAAAGACAACCTTATCCATTCCATGTACATGTATCTATTTCTGAGGAATATGATGTCAATATTGTCCTGTGAAGTCTGAACAAGTAATGATTAGTTATTTGCTATGGCAACCATGTGACAATATTGGTAGATAGCAAATTCAATGGGCTCCCTTGGAAATCAGTCTGCTGACTGAAGGGACCACCCTATAAGATCAATAAATAAAATAAATGACTGATATAATTTGAATACTTGTGTTCTGGCCTATTTATGCTGTAATAGTGTAAACTTACACTAACCTAATGTCATTTCATTAACTACAGACAGAAAATAGCATTGAAAATACTATCTAACTTACCACACATTGCAGTCCTGGTGTATAGTGTCTCCAGGCCTGTATTCCTGTCCCTGGTGCACACAGGGACAGTCCTTCACCCCTACACACTGTGTTCCATTCCACACGGTCCCGGCTGGACAGTGGCAGCCATCCACACATCTGTCCTTACAGTCCTCGTCAGGCTGGGGGTTCTGACATGTCCCAGGACAGGCAGTGCCACATTCATCATACACCATATTACTCGGACAGTCTTTACCTGACATAAATGAATAAGATGGTCCTTAAGTCAGAATCTGACCAATATGTAACATTGTTGTTAATTAAGGAGTTCTCAGCAAACAGGAAAATCAGCTCTAGTGTCCTTGAAAATGACTTGTTTTCAATGTCCTACTTCAGACCTTGGTTGCAGTAAATAAGTTTGTACAATGTATCCTTCAAGCCCAGTCATTTTCAAGTTATTATGATTTCTGTACCTGAGACTGAATCATAACTTCCTCTAAAGCCAAGTTATGTTCAATTCATACTATGGTCCATTATTATTAGTTATTATCTATATTATGAAGAAATATCAATCAATGTCCCTGAAGATTTTTCAAATCAATGTTATCCTTCCAAATCCTGATTTTGAATCATATGTGGACTGGCATTTTGGTTAATTTTCTTTACGTAGAACTGCATCCAAACTGCCCACATAGTCCCTGTCCTTGGTGCTGAATTTCACTTGGAGTGAAATTGTTGCAAAAATGACTTTTTTATTCTTACTTCCACTTTGACATTGTTTCATCATTTCTTTGCTGTAGTAAAATCAGTCCACCTACCACAAAAATTTGGCTGTCTCCAATTCAGAGAAATCCCATGAGAGGCACAAGCACGCGAGTACTGAGTCAGGGCATCACACATACAGTCCTTTCTATTGGAGCAGAGGGAAGTAACGTGTACACCGTTAGGATTTGTTGTGGTGTTCTCCAACCATCATAAACGTAAACAAATTTATTTAAAAAATTCCTAAAAGGCCTTTATCAACTTGATAAGCCTTAAACACCCATCTATCAAGATTATTACCCTACTACATGTAGTCAGTGTGATTGTCTTTTGTATCAAGCATTTAGCAGATTTTCTACTCTCCATTCAATGATTTTCTCAAAGTAAATACTGCAAACAATGTGTAAGATTGACATCTGACCTGCTTCCATTGCTGCATCTGCACATGTCGAGCTTGCAAGTCTCTATGTACGGGAACGGGTCAACATCCTTATGGCAGGGCTGGAAGGACTCAAGCTGCTTCATAATGTCACAAGCTTCCTGAATGCCCTGAAAACACATCAATCGCCACAGAAATAATTCAAAAGGAAATCTGAAAATCTGTAGTCTGGAAGCTACATTACATAAGAAATGAAGCTATAGCTCGTAACATTACAGTAGGCTTTGTCATTGTCTAAATTGTCTCAAGGGCACTACAAGGAAGTTCACTGACCTCAAGGTCTTCCCTCTGTAGAGCATCACAAGCACCTGGGTTGTCCAAAGGCACATCAGGGCAGGTCTCATCAGCCTCCGTCATCTTCCAGCTATTCCCAAAAGCTATTGGGCTGGACATAGTAACCCCTGCAAAAGAAAATCAAATAGATTTCAGGCTGCTAGTGACTTGTTTCTGAGAATAAACGTAACAGTTTCAATAGAAACACTGACAATGCAAATGTTAGTTACAATGCTCCTGGTACTATGTCACCTTTATTCTACAAGCCAGTTTGTAAAAATATCCTTGTACATTTTTAGGCATAGGTTTATGCCTCAAAATAAAATGCCCTTCATATAAGGCCAAAAGAAAATTTTTACCGACCTGATCTCAGTGTGAAATCGTCATCAGGGTTTCCATTTGAGTTCCCACATAACCCACACATCTGTCCCTGCAGTGAGGGGTCCAGATAGGCATACACACTGGAGAAGCCATCCCAGTAAACTACAGCCTGGAGAAACGAATGGAAGTTAGGCTCTACAAATGAACAAGAAGGGACTCGATGTGTCAGTGGTTGAGCTCAATAGCTATTTTCCTTAAATAGAATTGTGACACAGAATGTTAACTCAATGTTCACATATTAACAGTTATCAGATACTTATTAGCCAAAAGTTTCAAAAGGACATTACCAGTACACATTTAGTGGAACTGCATTCAAACTGCCCACATAGTCTGTGTCCTTGGTGCTGAATCACATTTCAAGTGAAATTGTTGCAAAAATGCCTTCATTTTCTTACTTCCACATCTTTTTATCATTTCTTTATTATAATAAAAAGAATTCACGTACCACAAAAATTTGCTTGTCTCAAATTCAGAGTAAGCTCAAGCAAATTCATGTTTACATTAACAGGTATCAGGTATTAGCCACAAGTTTCAAAAGGACATTAGCAGTACACAATCAATGGAAAAAAATTTCTGCTGTTTCCAGTACCTTTCTCTCTGGATGGATTGCCACTCGAACATAATCTCCTACTCTATCAACTAGCAGACCTCGAGCCACAAATGGCAGAGACAACCTGGAGGCAAAAAGTACAAATAAGACATAACATTTTACATCTATACATAAATGAATACACTTTAAGATATGATAGCCCTTATTCGAAACTAAAAGCTTAACACATCTCCCTAGCACAAGAATTAAGGGCAATGCAAAATAAATGTATTTCACATCTTAAGTGTAATTGATGTAGAGAATTCCTGTGTCATGTGATCATGTGACAAATAGCAAACTAGGTAAGACAAACAATTATTACGTACGTCTGGTTGCCCATGGTGACCACATGATCCTGTTGTAAGGTCAGGTCAGAGGTCAATGTAGGCATGTAGAGGTGCACCTGATGTCTGCATGGAGCATCATGGGTAACGCAGTCCATGTCACTTCGGAATAGTAGCTGTGGCAAAGAGGAAATACACATTTAAAGTTTCAGCAATTTTAACCATGGAATGTAAAAGAAATACTGCAACATAACTTCAGACCAGTCATATGACAGTACATTAGATGATTGCTTTTAATGTACAGTTGCTTTTGATAGACCCCTTTCATGTCTGATAAAATAACAGTTTTTGGCCCAAAATGTATGATGGTGTGAAATATTTGGCATTCTTCCCGAAAATTTCTTGCATTTCCACACTGAGATGAGTGAAGTGGTTATGAATCATTTCTAAAATAGGAAAGAGTCATAGACAATATTTCTGCTCTGATGCTGGTACACCTCACCTGAAACAACTCTGCCTTACAGTCTCCAGTCAGCAGGTACTGACAGGTCCCAGGGAAGTCGATCAGGTTCCCATCATATGTCTGGTAGTGGGACTGACCAAAGGCCGCACAATAATGTTGCACTGTGCTGACCGTCAGGACAGGCGTTTTATCTGTTAAGCAAACAAACAAGCAAACAAACAAAAACAGCTGTGGTGAAGAGGGAACAACTGCACAAAGATTGACTAAGCACATTCATACAACTACAGAAATGGGAAACAGCATGTAAAAACAAATAATTGTAATTGTGTGTCTCCCCTAAAAATACAATGACGGTGTAAATACAATGCTGCTGCCAAAGCCCAAACACAAGACCATACAGTCTGCGATTTGAAATCCTCTCGACTGAATGCAGACATCGTAGTCAATTGAGGTGTTTAATTTGTTTGTTTGTCTTTGTGTGTATACACAGTTATGTGATTTTTGCAAGATGTAACGTGTAAGGATGAAATGGCACTGTAATGGGATACTTGGATGATTGGAGGCATGGCTTAGCTCATCAATAACTGAGGTACTGTACTGCTTTGTGAAATGTTAATCGGTTAATAGCTTAAAGAAGCTGAATTCCCTACCATTAAACAGCCGGGCAGTGACACCCCAGCACCCCATCCGTGAT
>NC_049982.1:17012852-17059054 GCF_000003815.2 Branchiostoma floridae
TGTCACCTATCTTTGGACAGAACATGTGACAACATATTCAATCAAATTCATTTTAAAAGTTGCTTTCCAAAACTAAGATGCTGACATCAGTACAATACACAATACAGTAAAACTTGCCCAAGTGACCACCTCTTTCTGGCAACCACCTGGCCATTACGACCGCTTTTTCTTGTTCCCGAAAATTTTCCCCATCGACATAAGCATTAAGCAACCTCTGTACAGCGTACACCTGGCCAACGCGACTGCGACCTCCAAAAATTGGGACCAAATCCCTGACCATAACAACCGCGTCCATTTTCAAATCTTGAGGTGTCATCGATTTTCAATGATAACTAGCACGATTATGTAAATGGCTCCTGACAGTTCGGGATGACCCTAATCTTCAACCTAGACATCTTACCTCATAGTAGCGTCCATCGGGGAGTAAACACCCACAGTCAGCCGGCAGAACACAGGTCTCTCCACTCAACACGTACCCTTCCTTGCACTGGCAGCCTTCCAGGCACCGCTCCCCCACACAGTCTGCAGGGGTGTTATCACGGCAGGTGGCCTGGCAGGGACTGACACAGGTGCTGTATGTGCTGTTTTCTGGACACTTCAGAAGGGAGTCTGAAACATCAGATGTACATGCAATGAGTGTCAAGATATGAAGATACACATTGTCAAAATTATCATAATTTTGATATTCTCATAACACTGTCCTTTAATCAACATGAGCCATGAGCCTCAATTTATTCTTTCTTTCTTGCCAAGCAATATGATTTTCAATTAATTTTGCTGACAAAATGCTAATTCTGTTGTTGACAAATGATGAACCACTTTAAATGACCATAAACTTTGTGTGTACTCACCACATCCTGTTGCAGTTCTCCAGTCAATGATAACACCATGTTCTGCACAGTCCTCAGCAAAGGTGGCAAAGCTGTCGCACCGATGTTCCTCACTCTCATCTTCACACATGTCAATCATACAGTTCTCAGTGTACATCTGTCAACAGAACCATAATGTGTGACATTAAAAAAAAATACCACATGGACACATGCAAGTGTAACAAAGAGCAGTTTCCAAAGAATGTCATTTCTGACATATTACTTACACGTATGCATAGCCTCAAGCATCAGCATTCACTATCAAGTTGTAGACAAGAAAAAGCAAGAGAGTAAAGAATTGTCCAGCTAATTCATACATACAGACTCTGGCTCTATTCAATATCAGCATTACAAAGTATTGCTGCAGATTAAAGTTAATCTAAGCCAGTCATGTTTCAAGAAACATTATTGGTGGCAGATTCTAGTATAAAACAGCATCTGCACAAAGGTTCTGATTGAACAATTTGCATGTGCTTAAGATGACACACAAGGAAGATGTGAAGTAGTTGAAAGAAATTCTAGTAAATAAAATAAAAGTAATATTTTACTACAGGCAAGTGACAGGTATTTGAGAAAAGTACCTGGGCATCCAAAAGTAAGTGGCAGGCAGAGAACTCCAAGTCAGGGTCTAGCAGAGCCTTGCACTTGTCCTCCACACGTCGCTGGATACTGGCAGGACAGTTGAACACATACTCATCCTCCATCTCCCTACACCTGCACCAGAGACAAAATACTACTTGTATACAGAAGCAGAACATACACATGGCTAAATGACAGCATGTAGATAGCAAAAAATAAATGTGAAACTGTCAACATTTTACATTATACAGTAGGATTTTCTTTAAATAAAATTACTGTAGGTATTATGTACAGCAAGGGGATGGCAAATAAGGCTGAACTGAATGTTTTTTCAAAACATATTTCATCTAGCAATGTGCACATGCTGCCATCATTCTTGTTGAATATGTTTCCAACTGTGACCTAATATGTCTACAATCGAGTCCATAATGTTCACTGTATATAACGTTATTCTCAAGGGCCCATGTTGACATATATACTCTAGGTCAGTGTTCCAGCTGTTGCCCATGTCGGTGGCACTGGCTGCCGGTGTACCATCAGCCTTCAGCAGGTCATTACTCTTGTCCATGTTAAAGTCCTGGCACATCCCCACAAGTTTCCCCATGTAGGGTGGGGGCACATACACCTGTGGACACACAAGCCTCCTCATAGTGCAACATTTACAATCATGTATTCAGCCATGATTACACCCTTAGACAAGAATGCAATAATCAAGCTAAATGTTCAACAGGGCCATTAATGCCTTTGGTACATACATCAATCATCATGACAATAGAAGATTTAATGTTACGTTATACATTATTGGTATTGAAACCTTCACTTAATTGTACATGCTGAGAAATAAAGACTTATAGATTGATGATATACAACCTTTCCAATGTGTCAAATGGTGATATAAATGTCTAATTGACTTGCCAAATTACTTGATATGTATGCAAGAGGACACAGTCAGGGATATCACCACTGTCATACCTCTGCCATGTTAAGTCCATTGAAAGCGACTCTGACCCCAAAGTCCATGACAACCACCACCTGCCGGCCCTGGAGATGGATGGTGAAACCCACTCCTTTGTACGGCAGCCTGGTAAACACCCCGTCAACCTGGGCAGTTAAACATCATCAGCAAGGAGGGACATGGAATGATGTTATAAAATGCAGCCAAGCTAATAGTACAAAAGTACAGAATACAAAAGAAAAAACAACAAGTTTTGAAAATTTCATAAATCATACATTCTATTTCTCCTTGAAATGGAAGACTTTGAGAGTGTCAGTACGTGATATGATCTGCAGCAGCTACAATGTGACGTTATAACGTTATTAAAGGTAACAGTGTCTCACCAAGACCCTTCTTCCCTTCTGCAGTGTGATGCGATGACCACTGACATCAACATACACTTCTGCAGTGTATGACACATGAAAATTGTTTCTTCGATGCTCATTCTTGACTTCCACATTGAATGGCTGCAGTGTGTCGTTGCTAGCTGTGCTCTGGTACTTGGACATTGTGTAGGTACAGATGCCCATAAAGTCGTAGTTCCTGCCATCGAAGGTTTGATAGTGGGGATCACCATAGGCCCTGCAGTATGCACCACGGGCCACTGGATAATACATTTTTATAAAACAGAAAAAATATAGACTATTAGATTAGCAAACTAATTTTGTCAAATCACTTTTCCCTTAGTTTATCCCATACATTTTTACACCCTTTGCGACATAACACAAGCAGAAAGCTAAGGCACACATTTTCTAATCCAAAATGTCCTTATTTAAGTGATCAATACATTTAGCATTACCAACCTAAACCTTTCAGTCTTGCACATAACAGCAGTACATTATGCAGCATATATATGTAGCCCTCTCATCACCAACCTACTTTATCATTCATAATTTTTCATCTTGGACTCACCTGGTGGCAGTGTAGGTGTGACTTTGTCCATGCCTGCAAACAGATGGAAAGATTTTAATTTGTATTTTGTCATCATAATCAATGTAACGTTAATATTATAATATTATCACACAAACTGCTTCATTGCTCAATAATATTGTAATTCAAAAATACGAAAAAAACTACATCCAAGACAGCTACCAGTCAGTAACTAACTAGCAAACTTGACTTACCAACAATCTGGTAGACTTGGTTGGACCAAGGGCCTCCTTTCCCATCATATCCACAGGACAGTGACCGTCCATGCTTCCAATAGGTGTCCTGTGCTGTTTTGGAAGAGAAACACTGCCCTCCATTTTGAACAGCAAACACTGTAAAGCCACGGCTCAAGGCAACTTGGTAGCACCTGTGAATGGCATTTGGACGTTTGTGGTAGTTGAATCTATCCAGTAACTGGTCCGTCCCTTCTAAAGTGTCAACTGCACGGTCCACAGTGTCTATCCAGCAGCCAAGACTCTTGTATGGCCCTGACAGAGGAACAATCATAAAAATTAAAACCTGCAGTCAATAAACACTTTATACAATGTAATGTTCTGGCTCAACAAGAAACTGCAAGATTAACAACTGCATTGATTTGAATTCAAAAATGTGAGTCCTATGTTTCTGACTATACCTAGAAATTGCATAGCTGATGGCTAAACAATGATCCAACACAATATCAATAACTAAACTTTTGTCTACAGCCTTCTTCAGATTTGAACAAATGACCATTCCTCAAAGGATATGACTTGATATGAAAAAAAAAACATTGCATCATTTGTATTCTATCAAATACTAAATGACTATTAAAATGAAAACACTGCAATTATATAAATTCATGACATTGAAAACAAACACAAGTAATGCTAGTAGTAAGATATAAATTTGATACATTTCTCCCATGTTACCTTAAAATTGGTCATCTGAAGCCTGTTGCTACTGCCTATTTTGTTTGGATGTTTTGATATAACTGACCTTCACACACTGTCTCCTGTAGTGCCTGTGCAATGGTGGCAAGTGATGAAAAGTCTGAGACGTGTAGAATTCGGCTTGGATCCCCAGCAATATGTTCTAATGTCATATCATTCACACCGTCCCCAACGCCCACTGCATAGACAGTGATTCCACTTTGTGCTGCATGTCGGGCTGGGTCCAACACGCTGTCATACGACTCTCCATCCGTGATGACAATCAATACATTGCGGATATCCTCACGGTCACCATTGGAGGGTCTAAATTTTCTCCGGCGAACAAAATCGATGGCTTTCCCGGTATTGGTGCTTCCCTTCTTGTAAGGAATTCTCTCGATGGCCGATAGAACATGTGACCTGTCAGAGTAGCTAGGCAGATATATGTAAACAGAAGATATTGTTAAACATATCAATTTGGTAGTTAACGTTACATGCATACACTGTCTTTTCCTGAAATGTCTACGCTCAACAACATGTGTAATGGTACCAGTCGGTATTTAATACCAACTTGAAGGAGCTTTAATTTATACAGTATAAAAGCTCCTTGGTATTACTGAATCATTTTCAATAAAAGTTGAACAACGTTCAATAAAAGATGAACAACAAATAATATTCTGTGTGTGTTACCTGTTCATGTCAAACTCAGTGTTGGGGAATGTGCTGTACTGTACCACTCCGACCCGGGTGTGGGTGGGGGAGATGTCAAAGGTGTTGATGACTTGGGATGTAAAGTCCTTCAGCTTTTGAAAGTTGGATAGTCCTATGCTGCCTGATCCATCCAGGAGGAAGACCAGGTCCACTTTTAGCTTCTGTGTCTTGCAAGAGAGCTCTGTAAGAGTTTAACGTCAAAGCTGTTACATGACTCAATCTAATGTTATATTTCATGTGGGCTGCAGCTGAGGGGTTAGGTGCAAAATGATTGTAACAGTTGCTATTAGATTGTCAAGACCAGACAAATTTGTACATATTAAGTAGGCATTGATGTAGTAGACAACAAAGTCAACAGCAGGAATTGAGAGATTCTTCCTGTGCAAGTTTTTGCAGGCACTGAAAGAGGCTGTAAAATTCAGCCCAGTTTGTAACAGCTGTAACGTTACTCTCCTGTCAAAAAGGTTGGTGAGTTTCTACACTGTGACAACTCTAGGTTTTGACATCCCTATGTTGGCCACGATTTACTCCTGGATTCAGGTAGGGGGTATTGGAACATATATAACGTTATACATTGTATATATGTAGGGGCGTCGGAACATAAGGGTGCCAGGAAATAGGGGCGTAACCTACCAGTACAGACTCTTCCATCACCACTGTATCCGGGCAGACATTCACATCGGTACTGGGTGGTACCCAGGGGGACACACCTGGCCTGATCCTCAGGGGCACAGTCGGACCGGGCACATGGGTCAGCTGGGGGTCGGGCAGCACCAGGAGGGCGTAGGGCTGAGGAGTAGAGGCAAAGATGCACCTGTTATGCATGGGATATCTGTAATATCTGAAAAATTGCTCAGTCCCAAAACTATTTGAAAAAAATCTCAAGATTATTTGAAAAATCTCAAGATTGTTGGAAAAATTTCAAGATTGTTGGAAAAATCTCAAGATTCTTTGAAACCATATCATTTGAAAGCAATGTTAACCAAAAAACCCAAGGATTATTTGAAAATCTCAATACTGTTTGAAACGAACTCAAGATTGTTTAAAACAATGTTAAGGTTCAGTGTTACTGACGAAAACTGGTGGATTCCAGTTGAAACGTCTGACCGTTTCCAAAACCATATCCAGTTGCTTGAGTAACTACTTTTTGGTGTATCTTATTACCTGGATGTCTAACCTACACCGACGAATGTTAAGGTTAATTGACAAAATTTCAAGATTGGTTTAATCGATCTCAAGATACTTTGAAAAAACTTCAAGACTAATTGAAACAACCTTAAGATAACCATACGCATGATCGTACCCTTTGCATCATAATTGCATTGATATCAATCGAAACTCGGTTACAGAAAAGTCTTTTTAGCGAATGCCCACTATATCCATAAAGATGTCGGCCGTCGCACCCATGAGTTTAATATACATGTGTAACGTTATTTGCACAGTAGTGATATGCTTCGAATTTCTTCATCAAACTAGTAGAAAGAACTGAGGAAACAACCTTTGCAAACACTTCCATCTCCGTTGACATCTTGAAATCCTGGTAGACAATGGCAGCTGTACTGGGTGTCGCTGATGGCCTTACAGAAGCCTCCTGCAGGAGCACAGGTCGCCTGATCACAGGGGTCGGCTGGGGGCTGCCAGGAACCAGAAGGGTGGAGGGCTGACCGATCGAGAAAAGGCAGGGATATACCAATTATGCTTAGTCTTGATATGCTTTAAATTTCTTCATTAAATTAAGATAAAGGATTGTGGAACCAACCTCTGCAAATACTGCCATCTCCGTTAACATCTTCAAATCCTGGTAGACAACGACAGCTGTACTGAGTGTCGCTGATGGCCTTACAGAAGCCACCTGCAGGAGCACAGGTGGCCTGATCACAGGGGTCGGCTGTAGGGAGGGAGAAGGACGAGCGCAGTTTGAGTGTAGATAATGATGATAAAAACAATTTTCACAAGTCGGAAAGATGAAAAAAGCTGCAGTTATATGTTGCAGGAAAGCAAAGTTATGAATTACATTGATGGATATGGTAGACACACAGTGCTGAAAACTTGTAATTCCTCGATGGAGGACAAATTTTATCAACATTTCCTGTAACGTTACATCTTTCCTCTGACACTCAAGTGCCAGGTAGAGACCCATTTTATATTCAAGCTGCTATGAGGGTAAAGGGCCTTGACACTCGAGGCCGCTGGAATAATGAATATTGCTTAATATTGGCTTGTCCCCCATTCTTAGACCATCTTTCAATAAACAACATGATGCTGGGTGTCAGCTTTTGACGTCTTGTTCGAATCTCTGTTGATATATGAAGAGGTTTAAATGAGTTAGGAGGGCAGCAGAAAGGTATCATGAATGCCTGTGATATTGACGAGCCAAAAATATTGATCTTTTATCAAGGTTTGTTCTGGATTTAAAAATGACTTGATAGAGCTTTCGAAGAAGAAAACAATGTATAACAACAAAATTCATCCTGACCTTGTGATGCTCTCTTTACAACCGACTTGACATCGTTTCTGTTCACTGCTAACCCATGGCATGCTAGAAGGACAAAAATATGATAACTTAAACTGTGTCATGAGAATTAGTGACTGACAAAATTCAACCCAGTCTGCTGCGTAAATCCAAAGTAGATGTCTCTGAAACAAGATGATAAGTAAAGATTTAAGAATCAATTTTGCTTGTACTACGGAAGTCTAGTAGACTCTCGATACGGAAACAAGGGAAACTTCTGCCCTATATATAGGCACGAGAAAGGAACCACCTGCCATTTAAGCCATGTGTGCATGTGTTCTAGATTCCCTAACGGTCCTCGTTCTTCCACCTTTTCCTTCAGCACGTCTTGTTAACGAGACTAGGAAGCCTCAGAACAAGTAACAATGGGCGGATGTCCTGTTCATGTTCGTCTCGTTCGGATTGGGTCTGACAAGTGTGGTCCGACAGCCATGTACCTTTGTTCAAGAACTTTTTTGTAAGACGTACCTTAAAACAAGAATTCAACTGATAAAGCACTAATTGATTCGCTGAGTCGTTATCAATTTCAACCGCAGAGAATGCAGAACAAAACATGGTGTGATACATGTTCCGGAGTGAGTGGAACGTTTTGAGTTTTCGAAACCACCTTACAAGAGAAGAATCGAGATTGATAACCATGTCTTGCCTTGATAGTTACCGAACACGCTTCATACCCCAAAACGAAGTACCACTCTGCACAATGCTTGGAACCACGCACATGAAGAGGAGGCCATGGTGAACATCGCGGCACAGCTGTAGCAGTAGTCCAGAAGTGCGTTACAACTAACCCCCCGGAGTCAGTTTTAGACGTAATTTAATTTAAAAGAGGAGCCTGACATTACCGTTTCCATCATGTACACTCACTTCAAATCCTTCCCTGTAAGCGAAGAGGTCCCTTTTATTGTTGTGAGAAGCGGCATGTTCCATAAATTGCCGATGAACAAAACGAAGCCCAATTTTCTCATTTTGACGAAGACAACGGTACGAAATCCATAAAACGCAGTTAAATAGAAATCCCTCTTACTGAAGCTTACCTGTTAGTATAGTTGCGACAAAGACTGCCGTGTGGGTGAACACACCCCCTTTGCTCAGTTTCATCATCTCAGCTTCAGTCCAGTGTCCTCTGGACCGCAGAACTAGACCCGGGCAGGTTTCAGTTGAACATGGGTAAGTGTTGCTTGCGACCTGCCCTCTGCTTGCTTATATATGATTGTATGCAAATTGGTGGTGGTACGCCAAAAGTTGGTGGCACGCCAACTAGACAGCGGGGCGTTATTGATGTCTGATGATACCAGAAGTTTACAAATAAAACTAAATGTCAACTCTGTCATTGGCAGACGTTTTCCACGAAAAGTACAAGATATCAATGCGCTCTGTTGGTATAGGAGGAAAGCCATATCCTTTGTGCGTGGAAGTTGTGCGTGTCTGATTTTTGTGATAAAGAACTGACGTCCTCACTGTTTGTAAAATGCTGTTGTGGCATGGTACGTTCTCGGAGCCTGTGCGGAAGCTCCTGCCGCCAAACGGTCTATACCACCCACTGTGTGCGTATGATCAGCACGGACGGACGGACGCAGAAAATGTCAGTAACTTGGGCTAAAGTCACTAATGTATTGCACACTTCACTCCTTTGAAAGAAATGATTTCCAAACACTGATCCAAACTTTGATTCTTGTGATATTTGTGTATGTTATTGCGATTTTTTTTCTTTGTGCAAACTTTTCTTCCTGCACAAGTGACACAATCAAGCACTACCGCGCTCGACTCCATGATGTCATGAAGGCGAAGTGGGCGGGTAAAGTTTCTAGATAATACTGTATACAGAACACAGTATCATAGTTATCAAACAGTGCTCTACATGTGTACATTGGAAAACTATCAGACAATTTCAAAAGTAATCCTGATACATATTTCAACGTATCACATTTAAAATATGACATTCGTTTCGGTGTCAAACAGGACTTATCTGACTCTGACGAATCTGCCTCTCTGAATTCATCCATATGAGCTTTGTGAGTTTTTGTGTCTTCTACTTGTTCCTTTTACGTTACTCCAACAGAACTCGTGGAAGATTTGTACAGTTGACCTTGAAGAATGTAGGTCAGCATTATGACGCTGATGACGTGGTAACATTACTTCTTATCGCATCTATTCAGACGCTGAACCAGCTTCCGCTAAGGAAGGCTCTCCGTGACTGACATGTCTTACCATTTCCCCAAACAGTATTGCTTTCCTTTCCAGTGTTTATATGATGATCCTTGAGTCTGAGTCACTGTGAGCTGCACGATCTTAACTCCGTGTCTCCGTTAGAGTAGCGGAAATCTTACTACGCCTTGTGCCACGTTGCTTACGTGACGCCGTGCTCAGCCATTGATCATTTCTGATGGTTGACATTTTGTTGAAACGTCATGACACCCGTGTGAAAATTCTACTTAGTTTCAGACAGTCAGACGGCAACCTGTCTTGTCGCGGCAGTTGGCAATTCTTCGATATGACGAGGCCATTATTCACAATTGAGTAATATAACTGCCAGTCAGTGCTAGTTATCTGATTACTAATTATTAATCAAAGTTCAAGAGAACGACAATTTATCCATGTTTGAAAACATAGCACTACTGGGCAGTCTTTAACTGTTATGATATTGCTGATTTGCCCTATTATAAAGCATTGCTTTGAAAGGACCCCCAAAGATGGCCACGCTTCTCCCGGATCAAAGCCAAGCATAGTTCAATATGCTCAATGTGGGTCCTGAAGCACAGGACACAGACACGCAGGTAGAACTGGCCGTAAAGTTCAGCAGGCGTCATGAAGATTTTCCCATCAGACACCAGGTCGTTCAGTAGCTGTTGGTTGAAGTTGTTGATGTCGACGCCAGGTGGTGCTGTAGCACGAAACACGACCACGGACACCTCCGGCTCCAACGGTAGCTCGAATTCACCAGTCTCTATTGATTGATAAAAATGACTATTTGGTTACATTTGGGAATAAAATCAACAAAAGACGGATGAAGTCCAGACGGAGATGTAAATCTACAAGACGTGCAGGAATTGGTTTTAGTAATTACAGACACCAGAATACCCGTCCCAAGCATTGAGACAAAATGGTCAATTTGTACCTTTCAGCTTCCCGTAGAAGTAACGTGCCAGTAGGAGTTTCTCTTCCAGGGCCGCACGGAAAACTCCAACACCAAACATTTTCAGCGGAAGCCACATCTGAGCACCTCTGGAAGGAACAGGTAAGGAATGAGACAAGCCTTAATGAGTTTCCGTTAAAAAATAAACTTCAAGGATTGATAGATAGACTGGCTGCAATTTCTACGTTTACCAATGAAACCCCATATACGTTATGCTGGTGTCATTTTTAGCCGAAACGAATAGCAAATTTAAGTATCTAAAAAACGATAACTGACGACTGTCAAGAACAAAACTGTATCGTAGACGACAATGTTAAAATTGAAACTTCAATGCCCATGGGGAAGGAAATGTCAGTTAGCAAAGGAAAGGAAATGCGATTTTTATTTGTCGTTATCAAGTACCGAAGACATTTCACCTGAATGACCTGGTCAGTTCAAAGGACAGCTCACATGGAGACAGATGATCAGCTGAAAAGAACTGCATCCCCTTGAACACGCTAGATGTTTGCTCCGAGAAGCAACACTCTTGGAGCTTCTTTCCATCTTTCACAACAAGAACCCCGACACCACTAGGAAGAAAAAGCCCTGAGGATACAAGTTAGTGACATAACCGTAGACTACGTCGTAAGACCATGAATTAAACTATTTCTATTTTACAACAAATTCAAACAATACCTTTCACTAAAAATAGTGACTTGTGGATAAAATGATTGCATGATTCCTACATTATTCCGACAAACCTTTGTGTGGATTGACCACGATTGAATCGCTCCGCTCCACACCAACAAACAGCTGTTTCACCTCATCACACAGAGCGAAGAAGCCTCCATACGCGGCATCGACGTGGAGCCAGAGTTGGTGACGGTCACACACATCGGCGATGTCGTTCAAAGGATCAACACTTCCGGTCAGCGTGGTGCCTACAGTTGCCACCACCAGAAAGGGCAACAAGCCGGCCTGATTGATATAATAAAGTAACAGTTTGTACTGTCAGCAAACGTCGCCTCGACACTGCATTG
The DNA here is from genome assembly GCF_000003815.2 of Branchiostoma floridae. NCBI lineage: Eukaryota > Metazoa > Chordata > Leptocardii > Amphioxiformes > Branchiostomatidae > Branchiostoma > Branchiostoma floridae. Next base: position 17,024,508 of record NC_049982.1, read on the forward strand.
TGTTGTGATAAGGGATAAAGTAGTGCCACTAACAGACCATTATGACTACGGGCAATAAAGCAATATGTAGAGATCTTGGATGAACAAAGAGAAGTCTTCAGTTAGAATTTCCTATCCATGAATTGTCTCACTTTCTTGTCGTCATTGATCTGCCTTTCAAGAGCCGCTGCTGTCATTTTTAACTCCTTGTCCACTGGAGGTGTCTTCATAATGGCTTCCCGCATCCCAACGGCCCGAAGTCCCTTCTGCACAGCATAATGGGTGAACTCGCTACAATAAACCACACATCTGTGGAGAAACATCGAAGACATCTAAGTTTCTTGATCTGTTCTTAGTGGTGCAACCGTTGCCATAATGACACTATCATGATACACATGTTTTAAGCTATAGCTTAGATAACATAACCAAAACCAAATATCTACCTGTGAAAGTCTGCTGCCTTCAGCTCCCTGCTGTCCCGTGCGACAGCTAACGCCGTGAGAGTGGCGAGAGAACCTCCTGATGAAATGTTCCCAGCATGCCCTGCGGGATAGCCGAACAGGTCTGCCACCCATTTGATCAGCCTGTTTTCCATCTGGACCGCTGCTGGGCTCTCCAAATGGACCACTGTGGTGTTTATTCAAACATAAATTATCTTATTTTCATTTCCACCCCCGTCCCACAAGTAATAAGAAATAGAACAGTTAATGGCCATTGATCTGCTATTTTGGTATTTTGGGTATTCAATGCGTTGATGGGTGAAAGTCAGGAAGGTAAACAACACCTGCTACTGCTTGAGTGTAACGTCTCCAGGCCACAAGGTTATGTACACACCTGAGTACGTAGTGAAGGCTGCAGGAAGGAAACCACCCAGGGCTGCGGGATAGGTCCCATGGCCAGACGGAATAAACCCGAGGAACATCGGGTGGCCTGGGATGACTCCGGCTCTTACCAAACGATCGTTGAGGTCTTGCATAACGGAGTCTGTGCAGGCATAAATGGAGAGAAGCTGTTGGCAATATCAATTTGCTATCATTCTTATCTTATTGCATGTACGAAATACATCCCTGCTTGCCTCAATGTTGTATCAATACAATACGCTAATTACTAGTAAAGTCGTGTTCAGTTATCGGCAACCCTGGACTTTGGCCAAACAGTCGGGTACTTTGACAAACAGTCTTCTGATACAGTCATCAATCTTCTCTCTTTACTATTAAACGTTACAAATACTTGTTTAAACTAAAGGAAACTGTATTCATTTTTTCTCTCACCAAAATCAACTGGGTTTTCACTGATGTCATCCCTAGTTTCAAGGCTTCCCTTGTCCAACATCTTGATCGGTCCGTAGGTTAATTTTGTTACATTGTCATCATACGCGTTAATCAACTGTACGGTCTTTTTAGTCATGGCATCGCGATCGACCTCTTGAACTTCCAAAACAGAGGTCTTTGTTTTCAGGTCTGCTAGCCTCTGACGAAGGTTGTGATTTGCACCTGCCATTGCCTGGAGAGAAAATAGTCTCGATTAGTCACATGTTTCTCCCGCAACATGTCGATTAAGGCTACACACAAGAGGACAGGAAAATTAAAAAAACGCGGCTTCCCCTGTTTTGATCAGCTTTATGATATTGCACTTACATGTGAAATAGCCTGTACTATACCAACGGTACCGTACCAACCTACCGACTGTCAAGTTTTTGTACTAGTGTCAAGGCTGCTGTCAAGAAATCCACCAGTCGGTCTGTGGATGCGGAAATGTACTTTGACCCTCAGTTAAAGCACAAAGGTCATGGGTAATGGGACAAACGGTGACCCAGGCGTCGGGTTACTGGCAAGGAGAAACACAAAATCTGGTCGTAGGGTTGTTATTGTGACGCATTACCTTTTAGTAATGCAGCAAAATTTCCGTTTTCTGTATAATTTGACCTGTACTTGTTGTGGTATTTTTAGAGTGTGGCAGGTACTAGTAGCTTGTGATGTGCGGAAGAAGTGGTGTATGTTTGGGCCCCATAGCAATTTGCTCTGGAATTGCAGGGGCGTTTTTGTCAAAATCTTACAATAACGGAATAAAGGTACGATGGATTTCCATGATATTTAGTTTGCATGTAGCTTAGACAGAGATGCACATAATGAAGTTAAGTGTAAATGATGAAAATTGAGATTTGATTTGCATATTCATCGAGGAAACATTTACAGTGTTTTCCATTATGGAACTCAAATATGTAGTTTGTGGCAGGTATAAGATTAACAGATACTAGTCATGCAATAAGAAAGCATCGATAATGTAGATGAGAAAGCTATTTGCATAATCATAATATTTCAAGGATATGCGAGGTCTCCGAACTCAATTAGTTAACGTTCAAGTTACAAACTCAGTGGATCAAGACTTCGTGTCTACGCTACTGTCATCTACATCATACCAAACCTCAGTTGAGATCCTAGGCCTGTGTATTCCCCACGATTGTGAGCCTTTCCATTCCACTTTGAGCCTTTCCATTCCACCGGCCACGACGTATCCTTTTAGCTCTTTGCCACACCCCATTGTACAACTCCAGGCGCGGAAAGTTTAACTTAACGTTGTAATGCACATGTATGGATTATATGAAGGAACTTGTTGGCTGTTTATCTATATTCGTGATAGATATTTTTCTTATCACACTTTTATGTATAGCAATCGTGGACAAAACAATACCTGTCAGTCTTATCTACGATCATTTTCTGAGACCGGCAGTACTCCGGTGTTCCTGACTATTTTACCTAATGTAAACAGATATAATGTTAAATACAAAGTCACCATAAAACGCATAAAGGTCCAAATAATATAGTTTTACTTTTGATTCTTCAGCCATATGGTCTGGTATCGATCTGAGAGTTGCCAATTCATCGGGATTATATCATTTCTACAAGTATATATTATCACATAGGAATACAGACTTGAATGTGCCTACTATCGGTTGTTTGATACAATTAGCATACAAATGTAGTTATCCAATCTCAGTCACGATGAAAGGAAAAGGGCTAAAACAACGCAGACATATATGCCCCGTCTAAACCAGTATGTTTGTGCAATTATTTTGCCATGGGCATCAACGAGACGACTTCCAAAGATGACCGCGTTTCTCTACGATCAAAGAGAAGCACATATCTATATGCTCAATGTGTGTCTTAAAGCACAGAACACAGACACGTAGGTAATACTGATCGCTGAATACAGCAGGAGTAATGAAGATTTTCCCATCAGAAATCAGGTCGTCCAGTAGCTGCTGGTTGAAGTTGTTGATGTCGACGCCAGGTGGCACTGTAGCACGAAACACGACCACGGACAACTCCGGCTCCAGTGGCAGCTCAAACTCACCTGTTTCTGTAGTCAGTGTTTAAGATTGAAAATGATAATGAGGAATAACGTCAGAATGAAAAGAAAAGCAGATTAGCAGATAATTAGTATCTTGTTTTCACCTTCGTAAAAGAGATGCTGTTTTGTTATGACTGTTTGCTTCCAAAGACTTTGGCCACCAAAGGAGTTTGACCTCCTTGTATAGATTGTTTGATTGAATGGGTATTATTAGTATTTATGGCATTAGATGCCGGAGGTATTTGGTATTAAAAGTAATTGAAATGACTAGATATAGACAAAGAACGGATAAAATATAGCGGCTCCCCTGCCCTCATCGCCCAATGTTATGATAATTCAAGACGTCAACTGTTCACCTTTTAGCTTTCTGTGGAAGTAACGTGCCAGCAGGAGTTTCTCTTCCAGGGCCGTGCGGAAAACGCCGACGCCAAACACTTTCAGCGGAAGCCACATCTGAGCACCTCTATGGGGAACCATTGAAATGATGAACGACATACCTGTACATGCATCCGTAATATGAGATTTGATACCAAATCAGTAAAATTCATTTTCTTCACCCAAGCTTCTTGCTTCATCGTATCTTCCTGAACCTTTGTCTATTTGAAATCGAAAGTCTGATGAGTAAATGATATTGGTGCAAAGATTCTACGTTTATCGTGAAAATATTTTCTTAGCCTCCTTGTGATAGCGAACCCGTTTTACCTGAATGGCCTGGTCAATTCGAAGGAAAGTTCGGACGGAGACACATTCTCAGCAGAAAATATCGAGTGTCCTTTAAAGAAGTTGAATGTTTGCTCCAAGGAGCAGCACTGTTGGAGCTTCTCTCCTTCTTTCACCACAAGAACTCCGACACCGCCAGATGTGAATAGTCCTGAAAAGAAAAAAAGAAAATGAAGTTAGGGCTTCAATACAGCACATGGTATTTAAACTACATGTTGAATGTATTCGGACCTCGTAGACGATGATTTTAAACCCTAGGCCTCAACGTACTCAGATTTGAAATTTACATCCTATTTCTACACCTTTATGTGGATGTGATTCACCTCAACGACATCACTAGGTAGGAAAAGACCTGACAATAATGGATTGGAAAAGTTGGTAAAATGACCACAACCACACCAGTTTTCACTTCAAGTATCGACTTCTGCCTCTGGATAACATGATTTCATCATTTCGCCTAGATTTCCCATACACACCTTTGTGTGGATTAACCACGATTGAATCGCTCCGCTCCACACCAGAAAACAACTGTTTCATCTCGTCACACAGAGCGAAGAAGCCTCCATACGCGGCATCAACGTGCAGCCAGAGTTGGTGACGGTCACACACATCGGCGATGTCGTTCACTGGATCCACACTTCCGGTCAGCGTGGTGCCCACAGTTGCTACCACCAGGAAGGGCAGCAAACCGGCCTGAGTAGGAAATTGGCAATTCCTATGAAGAAAGTTCTGTTCCGCAAAATTTTATATAACGTAACGTATGGTTTAATTGTGTAAAAAAGCGTATACTCATATATTGTTCTCAGTCCCCTACCACATCAAAGTAATAACGTTACTTTAGGATACAATACGATGGATTTAACAAATAAAGTAAACGGCATTTGTCTTCAATCCAAATCTTGAACTAGATTCTGGCATCCTCCTACGCAAGGTCCCCAACGGCTAGCTGACCCCAAGGAGTTTGGACACGACTGTGGGTCCCTCTGCGTAGGAGAATGGATTCTGGATGCGAATAAAAACATGATCAAAGTTTGTATTTAGCGTGTAAGGAATTGTCTCACTTCTTTATCTTCATTGATCTGCCTTTCAAGAGCCGCTGCTGTCATCTTTAACGCCTTGTCCACTGGAGTGTTCCTCAGAATGGCTTCCCGCATACCAACGGCCCGAAGTCCCTTCTGCACAGCATAATGGGTGAACTCGCTACAATAAACCACACATCTGTGGAGATCCGGAGAAACAACAAAGACATTTAAGTTTCTTCATCTGTTCTTGGTGGTGCAACCGTTGTAATTCTGGGTAATCGTTTGCCAGATAGGTTCTATGAAAACTGGCATTATTATTATCTATTATAACTCACATGTTTTAAGCCATAGCGTATACAACGTGAGCAAAATCAAACCAAATATCTACCTGTGAAAGTCTGCTGCCTTCAGCTCCCTGCTGTCCCGTGCGACAGCTAACGTCGTGAGAGTGGCGAGAGAACCTCCTGATGAAATGTTCCCAGCATGCCCTGCGGGGTAGCCGAACAGGTCTGCCACCCATTTGATCAGCCTGTTTTCCATCTGGACCGCTTCTGCATTCCCCAAATGAGCCCCTGTTCTTTCAAAAACATATTACACAGTATTCCCATCTTTCAACTTCAACAATTCGAAAGGAAGGAAAGTGTGACCAACTTTCAAAAACCTTTGAAACCATCAAATACATTATTATAGAATATTACAAAGATTTAAAATAAATTCTAAACAGGCAACAAACACCCGTGCGGTGTCTTAGAATGGACTCTAAGGGGTAACATGCACATGAGACACTGGGTATGTGGTTACATGGTGGTGGCTAAGTACGTTTGACTTATGCAGAGAACGTGCATTGGGAAGGACATAATAATAAAGGGATCAACATTGTTCCTCCCAACTGAATTCTAAGTTATTCCATGTGTATCGTTCTGTACACACCTGAGTATGTTGCTAAAGCTGCAGGAACGAAGGCGCCCAGCGATGCGGGGTATGTTCCACCGCCGGCGTTGATAAACCCAAAGAAGGTGGGATGACCATTGTTGACTCCGGCACTTACCAAACGGTCTTTGAAGTCCTTTACTACCAAATCTGTACAGACAGATACAATGGACATGGACTTAACAACACACATTTACGTTGATCACATTTTGCTGATAAACGTTACTCGATCCAAATCTATCAGGACAGAATCAGTTTATCGAATTACTACTAGTATCTGTTTAGTCAACATCGAATCGTTAATTTCGTTAAACGGCCGGATACTCTGACTTTTGCATGCGTGTGTCATTAATAGTAGATAATAGATTTTGCAAATAAATCAATTAATAGTAATACGAGAATGCATTCTTATCCTCCTTGCAGACTTCTAGAGGCGTTGCCTTTTTTTGGGGGGGGGCTGATTTGAATTTCAACATAACAACTTATGCCTCAATTTACAAGTTTATACAAATTTTACCATATCTACCACAGTGTCACGGGAAGTATGCCAAGTTAGTGTGCTTCCGAATGGCCATCGCTGCTAAACGTCTGAGAAGGAGGCCAAATGTATGGTTACCATTCATTCAAGTTTTCAACGCCTTACTCTTCTCATGTTCGAAATCAGGTGGATGGCCGGATGTCCTGTCAAGATGGACGTGCACCAGGCGATAATTGCGGAGGATATTTCAGATAAACGTAGCTGTTTTGTCGATTCGTAAAAGATTAGTCAACTGAAAGGAACTGGTTCTGGAACTAGCAGACATCCGGCATGACAAACACTCTGCGTTAAAGGCACGAAGGCACGCACTACACTCCGCAGTCTATTCTTGCACAGATTAGACTAGATTTTTGAGCTCCCAGGTTTCAAAATAACAGCTATTCTATCCAGTACTCTGCTCTGACTAAAAGACCACGTAAATACTGGTATACTATTCATAACATTATCTCACCAAAGTCAACTGGATTTTCACTGATTTCATCCATAACTTCAGAACTTTCCCTGTCCGTCCTCATGACCGGACCACACGTCAGTTTTAACAAGTTATCGTCATACGCCTTCAGCAACTCTGCGGTCGTTTTAGTCATGGAATCCCGCTCAGCCCCCTGGACCTCTAAAGCCGATGTCCTCACTTTCAGGTCTGCTAACATCTGACAGAGGTTGTCATCTTCGGCCGACTCCTTGTTACCATTTGATTGTGCCATTATCTGAAAAAAAAATCACGCAAGTTGCGTTTTCTTAGATAAATTTCCTTTGTCGAAAACAAGCAACCCATTCAAATTGTTATCCAAATATGTATAATGGTTAATCGTTTCATAACATATTACAGATCTTGGCACAATATTTTATCCATATGGCGGTTTGGAATCCCCTGCATGCTGCTGATAGGACAGCCTGAATGGTATTTTTTGTCACTTGCAATTAGCCCTCGGGCAAGAACTTGCAATAAAACTTAAAGTATGATCACCCATGTCTCAAGCGGCTACGCAATAGGCCAGACGCCACAGGAACAGATGGCAAGAACAGCAGTCCTGTCAACTGACGACCACAATGTGCGAGGTGTGGACGCCTGTGTTCATTGCAAGTGTAATAGAGCCCATATTGACAACATCTGTTTAAAATGATTCTTGGGAAGGTTTCTCGGAAATTAACAGAAACAGATAAACATCTTGTATTTTAGCTGACCAGTAGATCAGATAAGGAAGAACAAAGGGGCGACCACAGTTAATTAATGACCTGTCGAGTACATGTGGGAAGAATTTGTTTTGTTTACGTCAGCACCCAGCTAAGAGATAAAAAGAAGGAACACCAGGGATGAGGGGTGAGTTCGGAGAGAGGGGACACAGAGACAGTCATGATGTGACAGAGAAGAATAAAGATCGTTTCCCGGCCACGGCAGATCTTGTGTGTCTGTGATCATTTTCTACGACACCAGTTCCGAACTTCCTTCATTACACAAGCCACATGAGGTTACTCTCCAAGCAGAGGTTGATGGGGAAAATCATGACCTGTTCCTATATATGCCGTCATTTTTTGTCAGCTATTGTTGGTGGGGATAGTTGACACAAGGAAAAGGTCACGATTTTCCGCATCACTGCCTCTGGCTCTGCTTAGAGAGTAACATGAGGTCACACATCCCCGATCGTTACGAGTACACCAACAAACCACGAAGGACTACCTTCGATGCATCACTTATCATCTATCCAAGGACTCAAGGCGGTTAAATCACAGTCGACATCAAAATTGATATAAAGTAGATGGTCAAGTCAGTGTGCAACTGTGCCACCATGTAGTTGACTTGTACAGCATGAAACATCATGAATAGGTCACACACACAGCTACAGACTGGACATTTCAAAGAACACTGCCACTATGGACTAGCTGCGATTTCGAAGTGCAAAAATTGGCAAGCGATGCAAAATCCAAATGGACCCATTGTTGTTTTGAACACCGAATGACCGCGACGGATTTTTGACCATCATCATGATTCAGCACAATACACCTACGTAAACTGCGAGATGACATAATAGCTCTCGCTCTCATACGCTGTGGCTATTGACACACTCAGTGTGCCAATAGCCAAACAGGCTATTGACACACCGAGATGCCAGTCAGCCAATCAGAGCTTGTAACATGCCTTTCCGGCAATATTTTACACAAGCAATAGTTGATTAGACATTGTTCGGAAGATTAGACATTGGAATCTTTGAATCTTGGAATGAACGGACGTATTCAAGTTATGCCCTACATCTGGATACCTAATAATACAGCCTTCAAGATTGATAAATTCAGGGTCAAGATTGACTGATTGTGTTAAGAGAAATGTCTTGCAAGGCCTTGGGTCCCCTAGCTATGACTTGGGTTGTTGGCTTGTCGCCAGAGTGAAGTTGGGAGGTTATCTTGGCTATGCGCCAATAGAAGCAACCATAGCGGAATTAAGGGAAAGTTCATAAGTTTCACATTAACAGATTTAGAGAGCTAGCAATGATTTACATGTACGTTAGCTTCGGTAGAGATAACCAGAAACCGTGTAGTAGAAGTTGCTTTAAAAGAACTAAGTTTCCATATCGGTTAGAGGGGGAAATGTTTTGAAGCCATGTTCAAGGATGAGATTTTTTGGGGAGATGAAATAACGTTTACCTATAAAAGTTGGAAATAAATTGAAGAAGAGATTGGAGAGAGTTAAGATCAGAGAGAGAGAGTGAACAAAGAAGTACCGACGTAGCACCGACTCCTCGTGTTTTTCTTGGGTTTTGTGTGTACGAACTAACATCGGCAGCTAATCGCACGAACTCCATGTAAGGGACGCCATCGAAACCAGCTACCACACTACCACTACCCTTACATGACGTAGCGTAGTGGGTAGAGCGTTGACCCGGGAATTCATGATACCAGTTCCAACCCGGTTCGAGTCCGCGCCGGAGTTTTTTAAATTTTTTTTTTTTTAAATTTTTCTTGTCCCTTTTTAAACATCCATTTGATATAAGAATATTTTATATATAAACAACTTTTAAAGTTTCTGTTAACAATATAAACCAAAAATAACACTGACCACGAAACATGTCATAATTTTCGGCCGTGTGGTTCCGGCGCTATCGGCAGCGACTCGGAAGAATATTTCTTTCACATTAAAAATAATGGAGGTAAAACAACAACTATAACTTCGCTTCCTTAGTGATATAAGTTTTGAGGCCGAAAATTCTCCAATATGGCAGGAATTCGTCGGTAAACACAGCTGAAAACGTGTTCCTTACCGATCCAACATGGCTGCCATGATCACATGCGGTGACAGTAAAACTAGCACCCTATATGATAGCAGATTCCGATGTTTAAAATTGTGCCGTAAACACGTGAAAAAGATCGTATTTTGGGTTGATAATGGACACAGGATGCCATTTGTATTTTTCAGAGTGTTGATTGTCAAATATAATCGTAAGATTTCCTCATTTTAGTGGTTTCTATCACTGGGTGTGTCAATAGCCTAACAGGCTATCGACACACTCAGTGTGCCAATAGCCTAAACAGGCTATCGACACACTCAGTGTGTCAATAGCCTGTTAGGCTATTGACACACTGGGTGTGTCAATAGCCTCGCTCTCTGTCATAAGAGCACGAGATACAATCATGTAGGCTAAACTACCACCGTACCGGTACCTTCAGTTGGTCCTCTCGTAGCTGTACGTAGTGCCAATGCCTGAATGTATTGCAGGATACCGTGTTGCAGGATACCGTAGTCAACCGTCCAAAGGTCGTGTGGTAAACAAAAGGGTTCAAATGTAGGTCGAGCCCTGCCAGGCTTCTCTTTCTGGGGCCCCTGAGGGTATGAATGGGGGTTCAATGGCCCCTAAATGAATTGACACAGGAGACACTCCAGGGAATCGAAAATCGTAGGATGGGGCAAGCAATGATAGGCTTTTATAGTAAGTTAGTTTGTCGTCTTCTTCTTCATTAGTTTGTCTGCCACTCGGTAAGTGTGCGAGCAGTGCGAGCTTGTATAGTTATGTCTGTGCGCCACGGTGTCACGGTGTGTGTGCGCGCGCGTGTGTGTGAGTGTGCGTGTGTGATGTTCATTTCTTTTATGCAAGTCAGCATAATGGCTGACAACCATGCATACTTTCTGCCACACTATATGCTCATCGTAGGCCTGACTACACTGTCCATCATCCATGCTTGAAAAAGTGGGGTCCTGTAGTGGAATCTATCGATATCTAAAAGTTGAAGATATTCTCCAGAAATGAAACCTTCATGTAAATGACAACCACTTTTTAGGATCTTTGTACAAATGCATTATCATTTCGTATTTCTTTTGTTTATAAACTGTTGCACAAGGCCCACTGAGTTTCTAAACCCATTTCAAACGTTGACGCACCTGGTCATAACAATAATAGTGTATGGTTGGTAGGTCTCCTAGGCCTAGAGTCGACTAATTAGTTAAACACACTCCAGACCGGCTAGATAGCAACGGACGTTATGAAGGTCTTCTTTGAGAACACCTGACGGTAGAATTGATCTATTTTGTGGGACATCCATAAATTGGGTTAGGCCATGTTGATTCGATTATGTTCATGACATCCCATGGAAGACTCGAAACTGATGCGAGCGCGTGAATAAAAAGAAACGTTTGGCGAAAAAGTTACATTGTATATATGGTTTCGAAAAACAAGTAACATTGTCTAAAACATGGCAGTCAAGCAGTCAAACCGGCTTAAATACATTGGCATTGACTCACTGGAGCAGGACACTACATTAGAATTGACTTACTGGTATTTACTTATCACAAATAAATTACGGCAAGGACATAAACTTTTAAACAGTATTTCCGGGGATATGAAATAAAGGGTAGAAGGCTGTCACGACAAATTAGAAGACCTCTAACGTTAACGTTACATTGCCAACTATTAAATTCAATTGGATTTATTTTGAAATCTAAGTGGTCAGGAATGTCTGGCTGTAGTTTTTTATTGGAAACATTGCATTTGCAAGTTCTTTTAACAAACACTGTGGCTCTACAATAAATGGCAATGTCTGAAGACCGATTTTATCACATGAAAGAAGGTAGACAGTCGAAAGACTGGAAGTCGGTGACGCATTGATGCAGTTTTTATTAACGTCGCTAGGCGCCCTCGTTGCTGCGTCATGTAACCTGATCTAATCGTTGTCCTTTCGGCACTAGCCGCGACACTTGTTGCACTGCCTTCCAGGTGACCACTGAGACGATTCTGTCCTTGACAACCACGCGCCATCTGTCGTGAGAACCCACCAGATGACCAGAGGCTGTTGGAGAGAACTTTACCAAGCGAGTTGCCTAGCAACCACACGAGGCTGTGTAAATGCGCAGTTGAGCTGCGCAGTAAACGCCACTTTAGCTTTTTACATGTTTTGCACATCAACAAACAGACAGCAAAGATTACTTGGCACAACTCGCAGGTTTCCGAGACAGTGAGAGGACATAGTAAGTACTTTCAGTCAAATCACCTTAACTGTGTCGTTTTTAAGAGATAAAGCTGAAAGTTATGCGCGTGTTATTGAAAAAAAGAAAACCGAAAAATGATTTATTGAGGTGGGAGGGGGGCATTCTCGGTCTTAGGTGAAAGTGAACTGTCAAGCGAAAATGTCCGATAAACAAAAAGAATAGTGGCATTACGTTTGGATGAAATGGTCCGGTAGATAATGACTACGTGGTCGTTCATGTTTCTCACTTCGATGTAAACTTTTATACCCTGGATGGCGCTCTGACTACTTTATGGCCTTGTGTCACGCACTGAACCAAAAGCTGCTGTAACGTTCACGCTATAAACCAAGGAGCTTTCTTGCTACAATATACTAGTAAACTGTTATCAATCACATGTGTTTCATTTCAAGGGATAGTTCAGCTCATGACGAAGCAAATAATACATTACCTGTCGGTCACTTTGACAGAGATTTTCATTTGCATCTGTGGACATTACACATGCCATTGATATGTAACGTTAAGGTTTGTTCACAGTGTTTCCATTTCCAAGCAGTTTTACTTTACATTTTGTAGTATTGCATATTTTGCTGTGTTGAATGATTGTCTGACCTCCCCATCTCAGCACAACAATATCAAACAGAGTACATCCAGGTGTGAGGCATGGAGAAGCAGATCCCAGGTGAGCCCCTCCCCTCCAGGGAGCCTACCATCAGGAGCAGCTTTGGAGGGGAGCAGTCCGCTGATGGGAAGAACTTGGTGGAACAGGTTGAGGCCATCTTACAAGAAAGGATCCGAAACGGAGACCAACATGCCAGGTTCACACTGGGGCAGTTCTACTTTGAAGAGGTAGGGGGAGTGGATGGTCATTACTAGCAATACCGGTAAATAATACCTAAAATAAACCCTAGGATGTGTCCTACAAGAACAAGATATGATACAGGTCAATGTATTGATGATTGATTTCCCGAATATCTGTTTCTTTCCACAGGGCTTGTACAAGGAAGCTATTGTGCAGTTTGAAAGGCTGAAAGATAAAGATTGGCAGGCCATGTATCAGCTGGGAGTCATGTACTATGATGGGCTGGGCACAAAGGAGAACCATGTAAGACTGGATCTTATCTGTAACTGTCTGTACCAGGCAATCAGTAAAACTGTGCTTCAGTGGTATATACCAGCTACACAGACACATTGTTAATCTCTGTACATCCAACTCTAGCTCTAAGCATTGTTTAAAATTAGTAACATTAACACGTTACATATTTCTAATTCAAAAATTCCTTCTCTTTTGACGATAACTATTCTACGATAGTTCTGAGACAGAACAATGTTAACATATTTTGAATATTACTAATTGTAAGTTGTAATCTTGTTTTTGATACAGAAACTTGCCTGTGAGTACATGAGAAAAGTTGCTACATCTGACAGTCAGCGTGCTAAACACCTTATCAGAGCAGCCCAGTACAATTTGGGGAGGGCATATTTTCAGGTGTGTCCAGACGTGTACGTTACTTTATAAAAAGGTAAAGACTAATATCACCAAAAAGGAGGATGCCTTGGTGGCAATTATTGTTCTGTGCTGTAGCTAAAATTGTGATTAAACTTGATTCAACAATCTTTTGAAATAAGTAAATTTGTACCAAGTTCCCTTTGCCATTATGTAATGTTTGAATTGTGCAAGTTTTTGAGATTGAAGAACTATTTCCCATTTCTTATTCTCCTGGTGCAATGCAGAAGCCCAATTGGCCATTTTTTTCTGTCAGAACCAGCTGGTCAGAACATTATCTCACTTGATGCATCAAGAAGAACATTTTATATTTCTTACCAACCACCAATAAAACTTTGTCAAAGCTATCTGTATCAGCTCCTTGTTCATAAGGATCTGGTGGAAGAATCAAGTGATTGACTGATATCAATCTTTATTTCTAAGTTATTGCATCACTGTAGATGCCTAACAAGGAAACTTGTCCCTACAGGGTTATGGTGTGGCCCAGTCGGACGCAGAGGCAGAGAAGTTTTGGATCCTGTCGGCTGATGACGGGAATCCTGAGGGCAGTGTGCGGGCCATGACCATGCTGGGCATGTTCTACTCCAGAGAGGACACCAAAGATCTGAAGAAGGTGCTGCAGTAAAGCTGAATACTCATAGTTAGAGCCATCAGTGAGGCATACCTCTATATGCAAATGTTCTTTGCCCAGATTCTAGTTTTAACTTTCGGAATTCTCAAAGACTGGTAGTATAACTATGTCTGGTAGTATAGCTATGAGATTCTGATATTCTGCTAAATGCGTTTAGGTACACAGGTAACAGGTTATACATTGACTTGTGTACAGTTTGTAGAAGGTGCAATTTGCGACGTGAGACAAGGTCTTTCCAGCCAAGAGCAGACAGGTGTTCGTTGTTGACATACAACCTATACGACAAACCAAGTATGATTCTCGCTGCACGGTTTTGTAGCTTCTGTAACTTGTCAGTTCTGTAACTTGTTAGTTCTGTAACTTGTTGCTCCTCATAAGGCATGGGTTAGAGGTGCTTGCACATAGATGTGGAGGCTGGATAGCAGCTCACCAGCAGCTATATATCTCTAGGGTTTGCACTGTGATGGTTGAGGAGATGAAGATCTTCCCTTACATGATTACTGTTACATGATTGAAGTAATATGCAAACAATATTTTATGCTTGGTGATCCAATCTTATATCACAGTGTCCTTTATTTGGTATGATCACTCAGTTATCAAACCCAGAATGACCTTTACATAATTAGCATGCTATGATCCAGACAACTCCATTTAGTCTGGTACATGGTAACCAGTGTCATCTTGCCATTCCAAGCTGATTTGTATGTTGTGGTTTACAGGCCTTCTTCTGGCATTCAGAAGCCTGTGGAGCTGGCAGTTTGGAATCACAGGGTGAGTAGTGAAGGAAATTACTACTGTAGGGTTGTGTTGTATGATAGCACTTGAAACAATGTAGATTTTGTCCAGATTGGCACCTAATGGCAACAGCAGTTTTTAAAAATTCATGTTAGAGTACTGTACTTCACTTGTTTCATAGGAATTCGAAATGCATTGTGGAAAGTTTACAACCATAATGATTCAAATTGCAGTTTTGCTGGTCAGTGCAGACAAAATCACAGTAGTACCAATGCTAATGTAGGCTCACTGATACTACAAGTATGGTATAAAAATGGCTTGAAGATTGACATATATTGTTTGAAGGTGCCTTGGGTGTCATGTATGAACATGGCCAGGGGAAAAGAAGGGACCCTACCTCAGCCTTTGAGTGTCTGAAGGAGGCATCAGAGAGGGGCAGTGTATATGCCATGGGGAACCTGGTGGCACACTACTACAACAGGAAACTCTACACCAAGGCTGCAGACCTGGCAGCAAAGTGAGCACTGATTATGTATCATACATTAATCTGAATTCAAATTAAGCCCTGTATGTCAATCTAAGGTTGCAGGGCTTAATTCAGTGGAGAACTGGGTAAAGGAGCCATATGCTAAATTTCAAGTTCAGTGACAAAATGAAGTGGATGCTACAAGCCCTTGAAAGAATCAGTAATACAGTTGTAAGATAGAGTACACTTTCACAAACATGAAAAAAGCCACTGCCAACATTGCCCGAGGTATGTCAGTACTTGAAGTTGCTAAGGAGGAACACCAGGAACTACATCAGGGCACACTCTTTCCAAGAACTGCCCAGTCGTCAGCAGAATTGTTGAGCCCATAGTGAGGATATGTATTTAACTTGACTATGCCATCACAGAACAATTGACACCTATCTCACCCATCCAGGGTATCTCAGTACCAACCAGAAGATGTGCAGACAATAGCAGCCCACACTGACTGTATCTCAGGATTCATTGCAAAGGGCATTGCCATGGCATGCTTCTTCTACGCACGCTGTCTGCACATGGGTCACGGGGTCCGACAAAATAAGGAGGAAGCCAAGACATACTACTCAAAGGTCGGATTTTATAATTGGTTCTAGAGGGATGTTTGTTCATCAGTTGTTTATGCATACATAAGTAAACAAAGACAATGAAACACAGTTAATAGTACAAGGTTATCCAGTAGCCACAAGACAGTCATGACAGGAATTTCTCATGTGAAAGCCATTCTCAACCCACTTTATTGTCTGGACACACTTCTTTTGATATGACGAGGAAGGTCAATTTTACTGTAACCTTAATTCATTTCTTAGTGTAACAGGTGGGTGATAGCTCCACGAACAACATTTCAACTGCAAAGATAAGCAGATAAGCAGATACTAAAAGTTGCTATAGTATATTGAATATATGTATGAATATATATATATATATATTCAGGTTACAATATGCTTTGTTTCAAATGGGCAGACCCCACAGACCCCTACATTGGCCAGATGTAGAAATGCAAAGGAAAATTAAGTGATTGTGCAAAAATGATCAAAGGATGACATGCAGTTGCCCAGTTATTTTGACAGGCAAAATAATACTCGTACATCAGGACTCGTAGAATCTTTTAAAGGTACAAAGTTGTCCCACAAATGCCTGCTAGCATTGACTACCTTCCACGTGTTGCAGCTATAGCTAAAAGATTACAAAATATTCATTATTCATATTCTGTATTGATGTTTCAGGCCTTCACCTTTGACCCTGACATGACAGCCATGCTTCAGAACCAGATGACTCATGGCAGGATCTGATGCATTGTGGGATACAGCCTTAAGAGGGGACTTTGTAAAATATATGCTTGTAAAAGATGATTCTTAATGGTTACATTACAAGGAAATAAAGACAGGCAATAGAAAATGGTAAGTTGTTGGAAAAGGTAATCATTGTTGTGGAATTTGGAGACATAATGCCACAAATGGTATTTTACACCAATTATGTATTTTAATACATGTTTGTAGCATTGATAAGTTCAGCTGAATATTGGCATGATATCAAAGGTTTGGTTGCTAATATGTTGTAAAAGATAAAATCTGTCTGAATACAGAATTTTTGTAATGTTTAGTCATGGTGTCACTAGAAGGTGATCTTCAGCTATCTTATGTTCTTTTGGAAAAAGAATCATTAAATGTACTTCTCAATGGTAGAGCAGCCTTTCTTACAACTCTTGGTGTGTTTTAATGCCTGTAAATATGATGTACTTTCTTGAATAGTGCTGGATACAGCATTTGGAAGATATAGTTATTATTTACATTTTGTTACCACCCAAGGCAAACCTTGATACATCTCAAAATGTCATTTCCACATATTTTGTAAAACTTGTTTGTGATATAACTTTGTATTTGTAATGTATCATTTGTATAAAACCATGAGCAATACAGAGATGTTTGGGTATTTTTACTCTGCGAGAGAGAGAGAGAGAGAGAGAGAGAACGAGAAATAAAGAAAAATATATTCCCGAACGTTGGAAATTTAAGATGCCTCGGAGCGTCGGAGCGTATTACAAGAACATGTCTTACCATCACGACACCATCATGGCTGTAAAGCCCGGCGTGATGTCAGAACACCACATTAGCACGTACGCAGCATCAGCATGGAAGGAAAGCCATAGTATGTGTGGTACGTTTCCCATTTGATGAACGTACCGAGGACAGACAGACGCATGTCAAACTTAATACTTTGATGGAAACTAAACACAAAACTTAGGGATTATGAACCGTGTGGAAACGAAAGGGACTATAGGAATGGGACATTCCCTGGCAAATGTGGCGGTCACCACACGGATATCAGCCTGCACCATTGTCAGACTATAAATATTTCAGCTAATTTGTGCAATGGGCAAAAGCACAACAGCGTAGCTGTCATAGCGACTCCTGTGTTGGATGGCGTGCGTCAGAACAATTAATGACAATGATGACTCCGCATTGTGAAAGACAGTTCAGGCATACTTTATTCATTGGTTACGGGGGTAATAAAGCGAAGGGTTGATGCAGGGGTTTTGTGAAAATGATTTTTACATTAATACTTAAAAGATAAACTTTTATTTTCCTTGCTAAGTGTCTATGGTAATTGGAGGAAAGTCATTTGGCAGAAACAAAGATACTGAATAACCAGTCTTATGGGGGTACTGTTTGATAACTGTTGAGAGTCTGTTGTGTTACAAACCCCTTTCAAGCCATCGAAGTAATCTACTCCTCATTCTTGATCCTGTTGATAAACTCAATTGACATTAGTAGCCTTTATCATTGTGTCGTAGTTCAGGTTATGGTATGTGACAGGATCTCATTCGATATATACTAGTCTAACGTTACCTTACTTCAGTTTGCCTATTATGTCAGCAAAGTCTGAGCAAACTGATATGAAAGAGCCGCGATTCGGAGCCATGGACGAGCGGAATGTCGGTAGAAACAACGTCGCCAAGTTGGACACACCTGTTCGGTCGGCCCGCCCTAAAGCCCATGGACAAAATGGCGACGTGGACGGCAGTGTTCCCGGTGACAGATCACTGTCAAAAGAAGATCAACGTGCGTTTGCGGTTCGTCAGTGTCTAAAGCCTGTTTTAAGCCACGCGGGGATTGTTGCTCTTCTACTGATCTACTGCTTCGTGGGAGCCGCTATTTTCCAAGCGATTGAGTCTCCTCGAGAGATAAAGGAGCAACAAGAACTCATAAAATCCCGCGACTTGGTTATCGAGATGCTTTGGAACAACAGTCAAATAATGGACCAAGAAAACTGGACTCGGTTTGCAATGATGGAAATCGGAAATTTTGCACATTCACTTGACGCGGCTTTTCATCACGGTGTTACGCCAGGCTCTGCGGAGAAGTGGACCTACTACGGCTCCCTGTTCTTCGCCGCAACCGTAGTCTCAACAATAGGTAAGGCTTGATGCACGGGGAATGTTTTGAGACATATTCTGAGATGAAGTTGAGATAAAAATTCAAAGTAGGTACATGTATATAGGTTCCTTAGTCTAGAGGTTGGACTACTTTAAATATGGATTAGACAGAACAGCAAGGTATTCGGATTGCCAGTGCAAGATGTACTTCAATATTTTACTGTCGTCTTTTTCGGCTTGTCTCCTTAAAGGTAGAAAAAAGTTCTAAAGAACCCACCGTGTGGTTTGATTTCAAACACAATGACTGATCTTTTGTCATTCAGAATGAATGAAGCGTCATATTTGTGTGAAACATATTAGTCACGGTGGTTACTAGTAACATAAGAGGTTATTGAACGGCAGGAAGTTTTGTCCTTCACCAGTATGGATGGTATTAAATATTTGATGATCGATGTTATAATTGCACCATTTGGGACTGTTTGGCATTTACTGACTCACATTTGCTGAAGCCACGTAGTTTCAAGGGGTGAAGGAGTCTGCGTATATGTCACGCATACTCTTACAAGGAGCAGATTTTCAAGATTCCTAGCTCGGAGTTTATTACCTTCGCCGATAAGGTTATGTTTGGGGGTGAATTAAATTCAAGAAGGGAGTTACGAATAGTTATGGCTTTCAGTATTCAGATAGTTTGAGAATAATTGACATCATTAGATGTTTGAGAACTTACGGTTTATAAACTTACGTAGCACAGATACAAATGCACAAATAGTTGAGCTTACAAGAAGTTTGATTTTCTCATTATGTATTCTATTTTCAAATCCATAGGTTACGGCCACCACGCGCCTGTGACGCCGGAAGGGCGGATCGTCTGCATCCTGTACGCGCTGGTGGGCATCCCGCTCTACCTGTTCTGTGTGGCGGACCTGGGGCTGATGCTCGCGCGCGGAATGACCAGACTGTTTTCTCTTGTCGGATATCAGCTCTGGCGACTTGAGCGAGACAGAAGAAAGCAGAGATTCAAAGACAATCGCAAGGGTTCTCCGTCAAATGAGAGCGTCGCATGGAGTAACACGTCGGGAAATAGCAATCGCACCGAGTTTACAACGTCAAGTCCAAGAGATTCACCTAAAATATCAAATACAACGTCTGAAAAAGAAGACCCAGATTCAGCATCGCCACTGAGGAAAACAGCATCTATTGATAGCGAGGACATAACACCATCAGGGGCACAATCATCTACAAGTGGAGGTCTCCCCGAAACAAAAACAGGACCCGACAGATATAAACGTGCTGACGGCGAAACTTCTACGTCATACAACGCCCGTAGCTGTCGGACAGGGGAGAGCAGACAAAGGGGTGTGGTCTTGGTGGACCAAAACATGGACGTCATCTCCTTGGACGATGATGATGAAGAGTCTGTTCCGGATATTGAGAAGAGTCAATGTGCGACAAAAGTCACCGGCAATAACATCAGACATAAAATCAGTCTCAAGAGAGGCACCGAACTCCATCCCAGCTTGACACAGAGGGGACGTGATCCCCGTTTCACCATTTTCACTGGTACTCCTGCAGGCACAGAGGATACGGAACGGGCGGAGGAGGAAACAAACATCAGACATCGGTTCACTGACCGCAAGATCGACGTCCCCCTGTTGGTGGTGGTCCTCCTGTTCCTCGTCTACAACGTCCTCTGTGCTTTAGTTATCAAACAGTGGGAGGGTTGGGACTTCCTAACAGCCTTCTATTTCTCATTCATCACGTTGTCTACCATCGGGTTCGGCGATGTATTTCCTGAGCACCAGAAGAACCTACTCGGTTTCTCGGTGATGATTTTGTTTGGGATGGCGGTCTTGACCATGTGCATATCTCTTGCTCAAAATCAGACTTACAAAACGATCCAAAGGTCACTAACGAAGGTCAAAGCCTTGACGAAGCGGACGACGAAGACAGAGGACAATTTGGAGCGGGATTCCTCCGCGTAAAGTGAAAGACCCAAAGTAAAGGGGTGTGCTTCGTCCTCGATGATAAGAGCAAACGTTCTGTGATACGTATAGCTTATAATATATATAGCAGGTTTGAGATGCCACCAAATCATATTTTCACATAAATCTACACCTGTTGCTTTTCACAAGATACCATTCACCACTAACAATACCCCTGTAATCTTAGACTTACAACTTCAAACGTGTTGTGTTAAAATTGCAAATGATGGTTCAGATTCCCGATGTTTTCGGGCCTTGGTAGAAGACAGGACTGACCTTTGACTTTTCACTTCAAACTTACAGAGAATAGCTAATTATTGCCGTTGTGTAATGATGTGAATCTCATAACTTTTGTTACTTTTTTGATGTTGCAGTGATCTTATTTTTCCTATAATATATTATGATATGTGAATTAATTGTATAAAGGTTATATAGATAATATTTATCTAAAATACGTTAATCTAAAATACCATGTGGAAACGAGGGACGAGCTTACTCTGTTCCTCAGGCGGTTACGTTGTTTACAATAAATATTGAAAGTGCGATCATGCGCCTAGACAATGAATACCTGATTACATTTTTCAAACCTACCGCAACCTGCTGAACGGTGAATGTTTTACTCGACATGAAATGGAAATCCTGGGACATCAAATTGAAACGTATACAGGAGGGTGTGAATGGGGAATGTATCGCATTTGTCTGGATCTTTTGTCAGGTTTCCAAGGTTTTCATCTTCAATTGTTTTGTTCTGATGTTGACTCGCTTATTGTTTGATAACAGAACGCAAACATTAGCTGGATATATTCCAGCTTGTTATCATCTACTTGATCAGGTCGTGTCATTCGACGAGATGGTCAGTGACAAGAGCTGGTAATTGTAAATGGAGATCACTAGAATACACAGCGTGTAACAGCGCGACACACATCATCAGTGATGAACCAGTTTCCACCAGACACCCTTACCCAGGCGACCCAATCAAAGTTGAGTGTCCAAATGACCTCCAAGGTCCCCCCTTCGGAACCACAACCAACGAGCTGCCTCGAGAATGTCCCCAATGTATTTCCAAAGCCAGGAAACCTTTTACTCCAAGGAGTTCTAGCAAATGAGGCAAAATTACACATCGAACCCCCCGGCCACCTACCTCCACAGGTACACACCGGGCTCTGCATTCCCTGCTCTTGCTTTCTACAGCCTTCGCCTTTCCCGCTCATTGGCCTAATCTCCAAGCAGATTCACGGTAGCATTATAGTATCAAAGGAGTATAGCCGGCCAGAAAAGGTCAGGGTAGGCGGCGGAATGGTCCCAGGATATAAAATTCGCCCATGATATATTTCTCACCAAATCATTTTGTACAGACTAAATAAAGTACCGCAAAATGACATATTCCGATTTGGTATTTTTACCGAACAGTGTTCAAACAGAAGTATTGTCCTGTTCTGGTGGAATGCTCTCAATCTGCTCTAAGATTGCCGGGGTTTGATACATATTCCAACGCCTCTCAAAGCGTCTTTTGGCGGCACAGGGTATGAAAGCTTTCTTACTATGTAGGCGATGCAGGTATGACGTCATACGACATAAACGTCTGAGACAAATTACCGTAGGCGATCCAGACTTTGGATAAACAAGTCCACATCTATTCACTATACCATTGTTGCCGCCATTGCTGATATAGTATTTGCATGATACTGCATTCAAGCTGTCCTTTTGTTTGCTCTTTTATACGATAAACTGGAAATAAGTGACTGTGAAACGCTCAATGTTTGAGTACATGAAAATATGTTCTGCACGCCGAGATCCAACGTTTCTGTCAGAGACCCGCCTGTGACTGACTGGGGTGGCCAACGAACATCATTGCCACAATCCGAAAGTATTCACACCTACCATACTATCAATGATTCTGACGTGCTTGATCAATGCGGAAGAAATCCCACGCTAGTGGCAGGTACAATGCCGAGCCCAATCAGCATCAGCCGTGGCAGAGCTACGGGGACTACAGCAGGGGTGTTCTCGGCTTGTGGAGGGGTGTTCGCTCAACGAACTTCGTCGCCTTCGCTACCTGGGTGGCAAAATGTCAACAGTCCTGTGTTGTGTTCTCTGCCGATACCTGATCAAGGCAACACAGAGAGCTCACACTTCTGGACTCTTCCGGATGTACACTTCGGACAGCAGTTCCCCTTTTCTGTTTCGGCAGGACCAGTTCTACCCATGCGCGGAGTTCCCTTCGGCACCATACCACCAGTCGTCCTGGCTCCGAGAAGTCGCTCAGCTTTATCCAGAGGTAGGTCATCAACGTTAAATCAAGAAGGGCGAAAATGTAGAGCAACAACAAAACAGTATCGAAACCAGGATGTCCAGACAAAAGTAGAGAAAAACGACAATCTTACGCAGCTCAACGACAATAGAAGGACATAGAAATCTCGGTGTGTTGTTATTACTGTCTAGTGTCTTACTGTCTGAGTGAAAATGTTGTTTTCACTCAGACAGTAAGGTATCATAATGTCTGTTCTAACTTACGGTGAGCCTATCCAGCAGTAGGTTGCAAAAATGAAATAAACATAAACTATGGGTTACGCTTTCTTTACAGCCCGTACATTCTGCAAGAAGAAAGCTTACAAGATCTGGATAATTTTCGCCATCTGTATAGTGGTGTCCTTGCTGGTTGTCCTGGCGTATCCTGACACCCAGGGGTCCCGAGTCATGGTAAGTAATCAACAAATTACCATGGGCTGATCATGAGATATAGTAGTCAATGATATATCGAGTGATTGTTTAGCTGAAACAATTGCACTGCATCGTCTCGATATGCAGAGTGTGCGCATAGGCAAAATAAAATACGCCCTAACATCCCACCTTCGCTACTTCTAGTATGGTTGTACTGTGGTTACTATCTTCCACTTTTCTTCTTTTTAATTCCATTCATAATCAGCACGTTCCCCATCAACTGACGCTGGGTCACGAGAACAGCAATCACGGCTTAATGGAGACATCATCCCACCATTCCAGCGTCAAGCTCCCGAGTGTGACACCTCTCACCAAACGTGTGTCGTCTTTTACAAACCCGTCCACCGGAGACCCCGGAGCCATGGGAGGTAAGGCAGAGGCACGACGGCCAAATACCGAACAGAGACGGCCTCCGGCTAACAATTTGGTCGTGGGTTCACCACGACACAGAAATGTCTAACCCTAGCCAGTCTACAGGCTGGTCGTCCAAGGACATTATATAGAAGTAATATATGATATCATTGGTCCGTCTGGACATTGACATCATCGTGAAATAGCTACAAACCACTATCTTCCTATCAATAAGGTGTGACAATTTCTTAAGTAATTTGAAGAAACCGCGATCAAGCAATAGGCGCGTTCAATGGAATCTGGTCGTCCTTGTTGCTGAGGCTTACCGAGCATCTGATAATGTGAGCAATTGTGAATCCAGTAGAACATCAAATAGCAGAATACAGCTTTGAGGTCATACCTTCCCATTGCTCTATTTCACAATGGTTTGGGAGAATTCAAATGTAGCACCTACACTCATAGAGCGTACAGTTCCTCAGAATGAACTTCCTGGTTCTCTTTACACTAGTGTTAATACGGGTGAAGCCCATGGACGTCATTATAGGGATTCACAGCGACCGCATTGACAGCGTTGTGACCATGCACGCATAGAGAGAGTGTTCTCTGGAACCAATGAGCATAAGCACTGCACCTTTTCTAATCTTTATTGTTGATCCTCGACGCAGTAATTAATAGTTTTTGATTGTATGTAGCCGTTTCCTTATACCTGAACTTTATTTCTTGCTTTTTGCCACCTATGGGCCATAGCAAATACAATAGTAATAAAACTGAGTGACATAATGTAACACAAATCATAAACACGACGAACATATCTGTTACTTAAAAGTAAATCATATAAACCATAAGAAAAGTATCACCAGAAACACGGGATAACATAAAATTCTAAATCATAGATAAACAACATAACTTCTAAATCATGAATAAACAAAAGCATAATATAACTTAAATGCAAACAACAATTAATTTAATTTAACTTGACCAATTTAAATCAAGGGAACAAATTGTACAAAATTTCAGATTAATGGTAAAAGAACAAATGATAATTATCAACATGGAAACACATCATCAAATAAATTATCACAGACGTAATGCAACTTAATCAATTTAAAAGCCACAGGACACATATTGTAACAAAGAAACAAAACAAGGCATTGTTTGCAAAACATTAAGTGTTAATCAATATGCACAACAGGGAAACACAGTTAAATAAAATCATAAGAAATTAATAATAACAATGATAATAATAATGCAACTTTAATTTCCAATACAAATCAATAAATCAAATGTAGTTGTAACCAAAAAGTAAATCAACCGTAAATCATAATGTGTTACATATCATCAAAACAAGGAAATACTTTATCACATAGGACATAAAGGGCAATCGAAATAAATGGCAAAGAAAAAATGTAACTAGACTCATAAATCAACAAAATCCACAACAGAGAACAGGGTTACGTGGACAAGGACGACGAATGTTGGACGTTAATGCATTGCTGTCTTAGAATAAAAGCCTTATATACAAACCTTCCTAGCTGTCTCGTTGTATTGACTGTTGGTCCTTTCATTAACTCTCTAAACTTGTTTGGGTCTGGTCTTTTAACGTAGAAACTGGGCAGATGTTCTTTTCTTAATGCATTAAAAAATGGACATTCCATGACAAAATGATACTCATCTTCTATCAGTCCTTCTTCACATAATTGACATAACCTTGCTTCTCTTCTAGTCTTATTGTGTCTACCTTTTTCTATGTTGAGTGCATGTGAGGAGCATCTTAATTGGGATAGGGCTTTCCTGTGGTTAAGAACATTAATAACATTGAGGTAACTTTCCACATTGAATCTATCTTTAACTGTGCAGTATGTTTGTAACCTAGCTGTGATTTCTATCTGATTGTTCCATGCTTGTATAGCCCCCCTTTTCACTCTTTTCTTGAATACATGAATACATTCTTCTATGTTGCCAACTCCCTGGTTGAACCATGCTTCTTGAAGACCATAAGCGAACAGCAATTGCTTTACCTGGCTTACCCATGATTTCCTGTTAACCTGATCAAGTTCATACATCAACCTGTAACACTTCTTTGTATATCTGTTGTTATCCATTTCTAACACTTTCAGCCAGAACTTAATGATTCTGCTATACCTAAGAACGTACAAGGGATGCCTGCCTAACTCTCCTCTTACTGCTATGTTGGGTGTGTTCTGCCCTACCCCAAGGTAGAATTTACAAAATTTATTGTGTACTATCTCCAACTGATTACCTGTATGGAAACCCCATATTTCACACCCATACATCAGAACTGGAAGTATCATGGTGTCGAACAATTTAAAAACTAATTCTGGTGATATAGCTCCAAATTTGTGAATTCTTTTCTTCAGTAAAAATGTAGCTTTTGATGCTTGAGCCGCTAGAGTTTCCTGCGCCTTAAACCACCTTCCACTGGAGGAAATTGTTATCCCCAAATATTTATATGAATTCACCACATCTACCTTTTTACCACAATAATACCACTTTTCGGTTCTTTTCAGTTTGCCACCATTCCGAAATACCATCACCTTTGTCTTAACCAAGTTTACTGTCAGTTGCCATTTTGAACAGTATGTATTTAAAGCATTTAGTACCCTTTGCAGCCCTATTACTGAGTCAGCACACAGGGCTAAATCATCTGCAAACATCAAACTTAATATTTCTACATCTCCCACTTGGATACCCCTGCATCCACTTTGTTTTAAGTGATCATCTAAATCTCTTATAAAAAATGCAAATAAGAAGGGAGAAAGAATACAACCCTGACGTACTCCCTTAGTGCAATTAAACATCCCACTTATCTCCTCATTAATTCTAACACATGATTTTACCTCTTCATACAGTGCTTGTACAAGCTTTACCATTTTGGTACTTAACCCCCCTTGTAGCAATTTTATCCATAAGTATGCTCTATTCACACTGTCAAATGCCTTTGAAAAATCAACGAATGCACAATAAAAACGTCCCCGGGGTCTTGTAAGGTATTTATTTACTATAGAATTTAAGCAGAAGAGATTGTCTAAAACTCCGTACCCTTTTCTGAATCCCATTTGTGACTCAACCAGTTTTTCC
Organism: Branchiostoma floridae; assembly: GCF_000003815.2. Lineage (NCBI taxonomy): Eukaryota > Metazoa > Chordata > Leptocardii > Amphioxiformes > Branchiostomatidae > Branchiostoma > Branchiostoma floridae. The sequence continues at coordinate 17,051,422 of NC_049982.1, forward strand.
CCTGATTCACCCCAATTGTTCAGTCTCTTTCCCAGGATTGTTAAGAATAATTTACCAAAAACTGACAATAACGTTATACTTCTATAGTTTTCTACCTCGTCCTTCCTCCCAGATTTAAATAACGGATTTATGATACCTACGGTCCATTGACGTGGAATGACCCCAAAATTAAAGCATTTGTTAAATAAGATTTTCAAGTATGGTAGTAAGACTGATATGCTTTCTTTGAAGAACTCTGGTAGAAGATTATCTATTCCTGATGCTTTGCCTGTTTTCAAGTTCTTGACACTATCTAATATTTCCTGTTCAGTTATTTCTTCATCTAAACTGTCGATAAATTGGTCTGAGTGGGACAACATGTTCTGAAGAAGTTCAGTAATGTTGATGCTTTCCTCCACTGTGTAATCCTCACCACTCTCATTGTATAGCCCCTCAAAATAATTTGCAAACTCTTGTGCACCTATGTTACCCATACTATTTACTTTCTTTCCTTTAACTAACCTCCAAAACTCCTTTGGATCCCTCTGTACAGTTCTCAATTTAGTTCTCATGTTTTCCCTATGTGCTCTCCTTTTAGCCCTCACTAATGCTTTATATTCTAGTTTTGCTTGTTTAAAAATCTTCCAATTATTTTCACATTGAACCCGCCTGTATTTATGAAGACTTCTACTTAGAACTTTTTTTGCCTGTTTACAGTCCAAATCAAACCATTCTTCTTGATTGTTTGGTGTATTCACTCTTTGCCTTGGTTTTTGTCTCATGTGTGCAGCAGCCATCTCCAGCATTTCACCTATGTTTTCTACAGCAGCATCTAATTCATTCAGTTGAAGATTTAAATTTACTTGTTCTAGGAGAGCTTGTGCACTTTGTCCGTGTAATAAGTTCCTAAATTCTTCTGACCTATCCTCATACCACTTGTAACGAGTTGTATTATTTGCAGTATGTAAGTTGTCTTTAATCTGTGGTGAAACCCTATTTGTGTGTATCCTAGTAACCAGGGGCATATGATCAGATTCAGCTCTGGTTACTACTGAGAAGTCTGGGATGGAGTTAAGCATACTGTCTTTGATTAGTACATAATCAACAACACTTTTACCAGGGTTACCATCCTTAGTCAGAATGTGGTCCCTTATACAGGTGTAGCTACCTACATTTTTATCCCCGTACAGTCTTCCATTAGCAATTCTTAAATTTGCTGTCTTGCATAGATTTATCAGACTGTAACCAAATCCATTAATGCACTTATCTTGTGAAAACCTTGGGGGAGGAGCTATGTCGACCAAGTAATCATGTGGAAGGGGTACAAATTTGTCATCATCCTTTCCTTCTACCACATAATCACTCAGAGTTCCTGTTCGAGCATTAAAGTCTCCCATTATCACATACTCACAATTTTCCATGTCTGATATGTATTGGGACAATTCTGATTCCACTATCTGAAAAATATCTTCAGTGTTGTGTATAGGCGAATTTTCAGGTGAGACATAAACAATACCAAGTATCAGATTAGCTTCCCATCTAAAAAAGTCTTTGTCAAGGGAGCACCAAATAACATTTTTAGATTGGCTTGATAGTCTTTTGACACCTTTGTTAAGTTCTTCTCGAATAAAAAGAGCCAATCCTCCAGAATTTCTTATAGCAGATTTCTTCTTACTTCTATTACTGGTGTAAACTACATACCCTTCCAGGGGAACGTCGTCCTTGTCTTGTGTCCACGTCTCTTGCAATCCAATTATATCATGTTGTTTTAGGAAGTTAATGAAGTCAGGATCCTCTCGCTTTGACAACAAACCATTTACATTCCATGACATTATTGACATTGTGTTTCTTTCATTACAGTGTTTGCAGGCATTTTCCTCATTGCCAAAGACTCATACAAGATTACAATATTTTGACTTATGCCCATATTGACCACAAGTGAAACACTGAATTCTGTGTCTACATATATTGACATTGTGACCATTAATACCACACACTTGGCATTTCTGCATGCTTTGTTTAATCTCTCTGTAGTGTTTATTTCCCTGTGTCTTACAGTCAGGATCACATAAATCTAGACCTGTTTTGTCCATGATAGACCGGGCCCAAGTTTCGGTGCCTTTCTTACTCACATGTAGACCGTCTTTGCTAAACATGCTGGTATCTATCAAACCTTCTACCATGAATATGTTTGTGCAGTCCACATACCTGGCGCCTTCAAGATGGCTCACCAGACGTTCTAGAAGGTTGTTTACCTGCATTGCCATATCATTTTTCATCTTGCGATCTCCCCTCGGTAGCAGACTTGTGAACACTACCTCACATCCTGGCTGATATTTCCTGACTTCTTCATACACATTTCTAAACTTGGTCTCTATTTCTTCCAGAGAGTCCCTACCAACATTGTTCGTCCCAGCATGTATAATCACCTGCTTTACTTCAGTTCCCACAGATAACAAAACCGATAACTTTGATTCCACAGTTTCGATTTTAGCACCTGGGAATGCTGAGACTACTAGCTGACTACCTGTTCCGTACCTTTCCCTCATGCCTGTATCTGTGTTCAAGTAGCTACGTATTCGACTTACATTGGAGTCACCAATCAGCAGGGACCTTCCCTCAGTTCTTTGCGGAGTTTCCTGCACTACTGTAGTCCTTACTGTTATACTCTCACCAGGTGGACTATCTTCCTCATGTCTGCCTCCGTTGCTGAGTTGTCCACTATCAGTACTAGCTTCCCTTAATGATGCATTCTCCTCCTGCAATCTTCTCATCTCGGATGATTCAGTACTTCTTGTATGCTTGGGTGCATTGCTGTACAGACTCTCCTGTATTGAGGCTAGGGTCTAATGAAACCATCTGTCGCCACAATCCAGTATCCTAGAGTAACCCAAAACTTGTGAGGGGCTCCTTGAGCCTTGTTTTGTGGTGAACCCTAATTTTATATAAGGCCATGTTGATTTGATTATATGGATGACATCCACGCTCGCACCAATTTTCGGCCGTTTAAAAAAAAAAAAAGTTTTCGACCACACAATAAATTGTGCAAAGCAGCTGTAAAATGAGCACAAATAGAGTAGATTGAAAAAAAAGTATCAGAAAACATATAACTTATGCCATAGAATGCCAAAATAAATCTAAAGTCAAAGAATAAGATGTGAAAGGACAGAAAGAAAAACATCTATTGTTGGTTGTATAGGGGGAGGTACCAGTACAGAAAATTCAGGTCAAGAGGATCATTTCCAGGTCCGGACCTGAACCTGGAACTTATTGCCTGTGGAAACTTGAGAACTGGCAATACTCAAATCAGTTGTAAATGGTCAATTTTGCTACAAAAGAATCTGTTTGTTGGATTATTGGACTCCCACTGGCATTTTAAAATCCCATCTCCATGTAATAAAGGCTAACTGTCTCTGTACCTTTGACTGTAGAAACTTGGTACAATTGACTATAAACTCTACTTGACTTCGCTCTTGTTGTCTTCTTGGCCCCCGTTAAGACCCCAAATCTCTGCCGACATAGTGTGTCCATTTTGTAATTGGCGAAACCTGTTCCTCTGATTTTTTTTTCAGGTCTGTAATTTTCGGATTGGTCCAAGGAGAAACAAATGTTTTGCACCCGTATGATGTACTGGTCCCTACACCCAACTGTTGGTGTACTATACTATGTGTGTTTAGTCCTATGTTCAACCTTCCTGGCCACTTTGATTTCATACTGAAGGCAACTTTTTTTTTGCCAAACTTTTTTTGTTATTCGCTCGCTCGCATCAGTTTTGGAGTTCCCAGAGGATGTCATCCATAAAATAATCAAATCAAATCAACATGGCCTTAGTACATGCGATTTGATAAACGAAATGTGTGGAGTGCTGTCGATAAGTTTAGCCTGGTAATTATAGTCCCGAGTCTCTTCTGCCAAAGTGGGTTGTTGGCAAGTGGAAAATAATATTCCTTTATTAAGCTTTTATACATACATATTGACAAAAAACATATCACTTAGGCGCATTTTCCTGGCTAAACATCAAACCAACACTGAATTTACCAAAGTTGGTGAATCCCTCTTTTTCGCGCGGTGCATGGAGTTCACGAGTACCTGCGACGCCATACTTTGCAAACTTAATCTCCAGGCAGATCTAGAGGTGGCATAAAGAGTTAAGCTGGCCAAGGAGTGTTCTGAGCCACTGGTGGCTCCCAACAACCAGCTATACTCCTTGTGCCACTGGTAGATCTGCCTGGGGATGACCAAATAAGTAATCTCCAAGCAGATCCTACAATGGTATGAGATAGTATCAAACTGGCCAAGAAGTGTAGTCAGCCAAAAGGTGTCCATTTGCCATGTAGCGAAACACACTCCTAGGCCGGCTTCACTCCTCTACCAGCTTTTGATACTATCTTATGGTACCGTAGGATCTGCTTGGAGATTACCAAATAAGACCAATTCAACCTGACAACAGAAATGAATGTGTCTGAACATTAATACTTTATTGTCTTTTACAAGAGGCATCATTCAATTCACACTTTGGGATATAGCTGAGAAAGATATTTTAAACACTTTCAGGTAGTAATATCAGGATCCAATAAGAAAGGCACTTGATATACATGAAGTATTACCGTATACTCGAGAAGTCACAACCATGAGAAGGTCTTTGAACCGCAAAAGCATTTGTCTACTGGCAACATATTGTCACGTTGCTTTACCGAGAAAGAAATAACGTCCACTCTCCCCCTCTCTCTGTCTGTCTGTCTGTCTGTCTGTCTGTTTGTCTCCCTCCTCTCTCTCTCTCTCTGTCTTATATATATATATTCATATCTATATATATTATAAGCAAGTTCATTGCACTTTCTGTTTATTGCACGGAATCCCCAAATCCTAAGTGTATAACTTCGTTTTGTTGCACCACCCGGATAATTGCACGAAATACGCTGGAAAATGGGGTACGAAATGGAATAGCAAGTAGTAGCTAAGTATGATGTATAATTCGACATAAGATGATTTTAAACCCTAACAGCTCTTGTTGAGCACGTCCCATGCCTTCGTCATATCTTCAGGAGTTTTGAACCAGTGACCGGCCAGTTGTTTAACAGACGTGCATGATGTAGACGGCGCCTTGTATGTCCGGAAGCCAACCTGGTGGTCCGGTTCGATCCCCAGTTTTTCCAAACAAAGTCCTATGTACACGTCCTCAAGGAATATGTACTTCACAGTCAACGACGCTTGGAACAATGGTCGTATGATGTCCTTGGACATTACGTAGGCAAATCCACACGTGTAATTTGGAAATGTTTCTCTTGGATAGTCTTTATGGCTCAAGTACCACTTTTTGTCCTTCCCCTTCCTGTCTCTAATCGGTTTTGCATCATAGAAAACGTGCCCCATCAGCAGTTTCTCCCTGCGTAGTGTGTGCAGATTCTTTAGATAGTTCAGTAAGCTGTAGATGTTCACAAAAGTGTCGTCGTCTGCTTTCATGACGAACCTGGCTTTAGGACAGAACTCTGAGGCCCACTTTAGACACATGACGGTTTTCAGGGTCAGATTTCTGTACGAATCCACAAAGTCCTCTTGGATGATGTCTTGCTGTATCTTGTTTTCGTACTCCAAGGCTCGCTGCGTGATGACGTCGTTGGTTTTCCCCACAGCGAACATTGTGACGATGGTGATGTCAGGTGAGTTTCTCACGTGCGTGTTTCCCCAGGTGTGGCGGATGACGTGCCTCTGGGCGTGGTTAGTCGGCGATGACGTCACAATCATGAGCAGAAACACGTGCTTACCCGCACACTTGTCGGGATTGTTGATCGTGAAGGTGTAAGGGTGAGGATTCACGACGCTTAAGTCTTCGGATACACTTTTACTTCCACTTCCGTTGCCTTGCACTGTGGTATTCATCTGAACTTTCCTTTTCTCTGGGGTATTGACGATCCTAAAGTCTTCGGATACACTTTCGCTTCCACTTGCGTCGCCTTTCGTTGCGGTGTTCAGTTGAGCTTTGGTTTCTTCTGGCACATTCTGATTGCTTTCGGCGTGCAAAGTCCGGCCGTTGGTTCTGACCACACTCGGAGGCTCAAGATCTTCTGTAGAGATGTTCATCAGTTGCCCTCCGACGTCATCGACGAGATCAAAGGTTCTCAGCACACTTTGAGGCGCGAGAGTTTCCACTGATAAGTTCACCAGTTGCCCTCTGACGGAATCGGTGAGGTCAGAGGTCATACGCCCCAGTTGTTTCCGCCGTTCCGCGCGGTGTAGGTGCCGCTGTAACAGGTGCAGGTGGAAGCCTCCCGCCACGATGCAGGCGATGAAGAACACCTTCAGAGTGAAACGGAACCTTCTACGGATCATTGCAATGCCGGTCTGCCCTCTGTTACTGTAAAGAAGAACAAGATATAAACTTAGTGAGATATGAACCATAACATGTGCCCCCTGCCACGATGCACGCTATGAAGAACACCTTCTGCGGATCATCGCGATACAACATAAAAACTTATGGAGATGCTTGATGCTTGCTTTTGTTCGAACTGGTCACTGTTTATTTTTCTTTTGTGAACAGGATATGTGACGGCGAAAATCTACTTTTGGGGTTTCAGGTATATCCGAGAGGAGGGAAGTGCGTCACGCCCAATAAGCTCAAGTCTGGGTGGAATCCGGGGAGGAGGTGTCACGCTGTGGAAGCTAACCTTTGAACCCTCACCATCATCCCTATCCCTTGCTCAAACACTCATTCTAACTAAACCCTAACCCTAACCCTAACCCCAACCCTAACCTTCATTCTAACCCTAACCATAACCTTCATTCTAACCCTAACCCGCACCTTCACCTAACCATAACTCATACTACTAGACTCCCGCCTGGCCGATTAGGGACTTTGACCAAGTTATATTGGAATATTATAAAAGCTTAATAGTATGAGTTGATTGGCCTAGGAGTGTTGGCCGGCCTTAGGTCGCAAACTGTACTCCTCGGCCATCTAACACCTCTGGCGTGTTTCCAGTCTTATTTGGCCAATTTCTACTATTTTGGAGTTGTGGAGCCTGGTAGATGCTTAAGTGATACCCTAACCCTGGCCATAAACCCTGACCCTGGCCACAAACCCTAACCCCACGCACGCGCACTACCCCAATGAGCAACAATCTGGCAGAGCAGGAATTTGGTGTGACATCGCAACGCAATGTACATAGTTGACAAACCGGTTCTGCTCAGACGGCAAAACTTTCCTTGACCTTTAAGCTTTATAACACACTCAAAGTTTCCACAATCCCTTATTTCGGAGACCCAAACCCATCAAATGTTCTTGCACACCATCTTCACATCTGAAGGAGCTCGAGGATTCCCGATTTTCTTGTAAACTCCCAAAAGAGCAATTAACTTTATACATGTCAAAGGGAGTTGTCAACTTTTTGACCCTATCATATGTTGGCATCCATCTGTCTCGGAAGACGATGGTAGGCAGACATGGTGGGTTTGAGGCGACCCGTCTGCCTGGCCTGCACTTAAGTTTTTAAGAATGAAAGAGAGGTGTGCACTTCCTTCTCCACACTCTCGTAAACTGACGCACTAAGTCCTACAGGAGAAACTAGGTCCTACAGCCGCAACTAGGTACTCATTTACACCTGAGTTAAGTGAGGAAAGTCGTGTAAAGTGCCTATCCAAGACGTACATTAATCAG
>NC_049982.1:17060364-17065408 GCF_000003815.2 Branchiostoma floridae
GAACGGAAATATCAAGATGAATTGTGACGAATCCGGAGGACACCTTAGGTATGGGCCTTTGGGGCTTTTAAAGGTTCTAGTGGAGGAAAAGGGGGTACTGATAACGCATTTCGACAGGATTTCGATCAGTCTTTTCCTTCCCCAGATAAAAATGGGGTCGCTGGATACAAGACAAAAAGAGAGTTCTAAGCCTTCAAATCACATATACATTTTGTTGCATTAAACAGTGCGTGGTGCAAGTTTTATGAATATTTTACAATATTGGCGTTCCATCACTACTTTCCTTCCTTGTGACAGGGTATGGCCACTCCACGCCCCGGACGCCCGGGGGACGGGTGTTCTTGATCTTCTACGCCATGTTCGGCATCCCGCTGATGATGACGTGGGTGAGTGACGTCGGCGCTCAGCTGGACGCCGTTCTGCGGTACCTGGTCGGGAAGGTGAAGTCACGGTGCTCCAAGAAGGAGTCAGTAGTCCACAGGTGAACCTGCCAAGACTTCAGAGCTGTATCTGTAGCTTTAGCAAATGATAAGGGAGAACACGTTTTGTGTAGACAATCGCGGTGCAATATTTTTTATTCAGATGCATGAGGTTCATTTTGGATTTATGTTTGTGAATTAAGTCGCGTGCGCTGGACTACAGTTTCAGGGTAGTGGAAAAAGCTTGTTTGACATCATATGAATTTCACAGATAGATTTGCAAAATATATTTATCATCTGGCATGTGCATGTTTTCCCTTCTCGCCAGCGTGCCACCCTGGGTCACCATCTTTCTGCTAGTTGTCTACCTTCTGCTAGATGGCGCTGGGTTATCCAGCTGGGAAAATTGGAGCCTACTGGACAGTATCTACTACTCATACATTACAGTCACGTCAATCGGTAAGGGCTCGTGTAGTGAAAGGTAAAATAATCGTTTTGTGTAGAATGATGAGACGTTCACTCTCTGGTTGCCAGCTCAAGACTGCTCTACAGACACAGGTTCTGGGCGTTATTCGCTCATAATCAGTTACAGTTGTTGCTTTCTGTCTGGCTAAAACACATTCCATCTTTCAGATGCGCTCCAAACAGTTATATAGGAAATATTCGTCTGAATTCGGAAACGTACACTACGATTGTTGAAATTTCAGGATTTGGTGATTTTGTGCCGACCAAACAACTGTACGTGATGTTGGGGCTGCCGTACGTGATGGTCGGGCTGGCGCTGACGTCCATGCTGAACGGGCTCACCGGACAGACGGTACTCTAATCACGTTGCTCTCTGTAGTCATCCATTTTCAAACATGATATAACGACAAGCTATATCTCTGGAAATCACAAAATAAAGGACATCTTAAATCAGTTATGTCACGTTATGCAACGTGATTGTCTGAGAAGGGCTTCAATCTCGTACACGTAATGTGTAGTCATCGATACTTAACTTGCCTGTAGAGGAGGAGAAATCATGATGACGTGTGAACTCTTACAGATCATGCGGCTCAGTGCAAAATTATCCAAGTGCATAGAAATGATGTCAGGAAAGCCGTGTCCGTGCTGCGGGCTGACCAACGCCAAGCCCCTCCGGCCAGAGGACATCGTGCTGGTCAAACGGCTGGCCCTAAGATGGCGTCACCGGTGCCGGGAGTCGGCCGTCAGGCAGAGACAACGGCGCGCACAGCTTCTGCCGGTCACGGTGGTCTGGGACATCAGCGACTCAGACGCGCCGCAGGATTGATTCACAGCACGCCAAGAACATCGCAACGCGCACTGCCACAAAGTTGGATCATGGTTCTAAGTTATGGTACTATAGGAGCAGTTATAGGCCATTGTTAGGTATTGCCTTCTATACTAGCATTGTATGCTTCCATTGTGAATTTCATACAAGAGACATGAAACTTACCATTCCAATCCAAGTGGCTACAAAATACCATATGTAGTAGAGTTGGCCACATTGGCGGAACGAGGTTTTTAGCACCAGTTAAAAGTCATGATGCATCCTATTACATACGCTCGAACCCTATCTGAGTGGTAGTGTACATGTGTTAGGTTACAGTTGACATAGACAAAATTCCTATGGGTTACATACGTACATACATATGAAGTGTCATAGGTATAACACAAGCATTATGTTATGTCTTGGTTGTTTGTCTGTTTGTTAGTTTGTTTGTTTGTTTGTATAAAATCAACGCAATTGTACACAGTTTGTCGTTAGGTTCTTTCCACTTTTTTGTGTCCAGCTGTTTTGTGTCAATAAATCACGTAGGGCACCCACGGCGGTTGCTACTAAAAAATGACTCGTGGTCATACATGTCTATAAAACAATGAACGTATTCCAATTTTGCGTGGTGTTTCAAACAGATTGAGGGGCCTTGTAAGGACTGGCAAGAACTAGGTAGAAGCTATGACAAGACACCAGCTACAATCAAAGTCTTAAGATATTTCACAGATCATCTCGCGATGGTGAATACGTAAGATGATTTGATCAATTATCTCTGATGGCGCAATTTGGGGCAGTAGTCTAGTAGTTTTTATCCACCGGACCTGACCCTTCGGATCTTTGTCTCTGCAAGACAAGAATCATTAAAACGTTTAACTGACAACATCCAGGGCTCTTCTTTTTTCTTCCACAAGCTCCACATTGATAAATTGACAATATGACGTAAATCGCCGACCTGTCTTATAACAATGATAAGAGCTATACCAACTTCCACCAACGGAGCAGGGTTTTAAACTCAATTTTACACCATGAACAAGATATTCCTGAAATGTACGTCTTAAACTGAGGGATATTTGCAAAACAGTTGGCAATACGAAAAGAAAAGAAAGGAAAAGAAAAGAAAAGAAGGACGTTACGTAATGTCACAAAATTTTGGAATAGCCCTTCCCTATCTATTTGTCATTGTTATTGAACCACCATTAATGAGTTTTATGGTCTGTAAAATGTTTGATGACCTAGCCTGATGTAACATGACAACATTTGATACGGTTGACGACACGCTTTGTGTCGGCTCCATTTTTCTCCCATACCAATCAGAGCTGAATTGCGCACTGTACATCAGGTACGGAATGTAATCAGCATATAAATGGGAAGCAGGCAAAAAAGGGGAAGTCACTGGCATATCTTCATGGAATATTTTCTGGTGCCTAGACCATCGGTTTATTCCAGCAGCAACTGGACAAAATTGCGGATCTAGAGGCTAATATGGCCATTCCTAACCAATGTCGTTGAGGACTGGCGTTCGCTCACTACTTGTGGAATCAACAGCTCTGCCTACTGCCTTCGATTTTGGCCTCTCAGCGGAGAATAGAGTCTTCATAACCATTCAAGTGGCGGTCCCTCGCTGTTAATTAAGCAGTCATCGTCAGGTGTTCGAGTTAAAATGTACGGGAGGGAGCGCAACAGCAACAGTGTCAGTACTAGTAACCGTGATATTCGCAGATCATCCCGTGAGGATTTGATCCGACGGGACACGACACCCAAACGACTTCGTGTTCTTCCATTTAAAAATACAGACGAAGTCGAGGAAGAAGGTCAGAATGATACAACAGAAACAGCGGAGAAAGAAACAGGAGGCGAGGGATCGAACCCTGCCTGGTGCAGCTGTAGTGTGCGGAATGCAGCCTTCACCGTGTGGCCTCATCTGAAAATAGTCATCCTCAACGTGGCGTATCTCGGGTTCGGCGCCTGGGTCTTCTGCACATTGGAATGTGAAGGGGTAACTTCATCAATTCAATTCAATATATTTGGACGATATATTACTGGTAGCCATCTTAATCGATGACCACCAAAAAAGCTGCAGCTTTCGTGTAAATTTGGTCAAAGAGAGTCATTTGCTGTACTAACGTCACAATATGCAGCTAACAGTAGTCCTAGTTGTTGAGTTGACAGTATATGATAATACGTAAACTGTTGAAACCATACTCGACCATAAAAGGAATCTGCCAATGTCGGAAAAAATATTGATGGTCAACAATGCTACCCTAAACTTCACTCAGCAGCTAGAATTAATGTATTTACTATTGTATCGTCTGTCACAGTAACATTTAAAAATTGAGGTGCTCTTTCTATTAATATTTTTGTTGAGACGTTATTGTTGTTATTCTCTTGAACACAGCAAAAGGCGAGGCATCCAGACCTGCCGGCCAGCCGCCATCTTGTCCTTGACAGGTTACAGGCCGCGGTGAACAACACCACCAGTTTTGAGAATTGGACAAAAATTGCAGACCTGGAAATGGCGAGACACGAAGAGATGGTTGTTCAGGCACGACAAGAGTTTGTCTGGGGAACCAACGGCTCGTCCCCACCCTACCTGTCGGACCCTTCCCGGGCCGTGTTCTTTGCGGCTGTAGTGGTTACCACAATCGGTAGGGCTCTGCACCTTTTACAGCACCTCCATTAAACGTGTTCACGAAGACAACACCTGGATATTTTGCTCCCTTGATTTTTCGTTTAAGTAAATGACTACTGTCGCTTTGAAGTCGGATTTTCATATATAGAATATCAGAATGTATCAGACCCCCTCCTCATACAGCCAACAATTCTACTTTTTAACCACAGGAGGTGAAACAATGCAAGAAAGTAGAAATTATTTGTACTCGAAATGACTTTAGTCTGTTCTATCGCAGGTATTTTCCAATTGTACATAACTACAATGTTTTTTTTAAATCGCGCTGTTTGTTCTGATCGCACGTACTTGTCAGTCATACATGTGACAACAATGTTTGTGAGCTGAAGTCGCACGTCATAGCTATGATTTGTCTGCCACATGACCTTTATTAACCCCTTTTAAAATGTCAACCAGGCACGCACCTTACTGGAACTTGTAGGAAAATGATGAGTCTATTCAATAAAACATTGGCAGACTGAGGGACGCTTGGTGTTGTCAACATTTCCACCTGTAGAGCATAGACAGGAAAAAGTCTCGGCCAGGAGTCTCGGCCAGGATAAGCTTCCTAGCTTTTACTCATCCATCCATCCACTCATTGCAAAAGGGCTAGACAATTTGCTCCAGAGATTAAAGAAATTGCTGCCATTAAAGCGGTCCCGCCATAGATGGATGGTGTCATGG
>NC_049982.1:17065508-17144356 GCF_000003815.2 Branchiostoma floridae
AAACGCAGTTGAACGGTGTCATTGACAGGAAAGACATTTTCATGTACATATACTAGGCTGTCTCGACCTTGTCTGTGTAACCCAAACACTACTATTTGTGGCTATAACGGGTCTCCGGACCGCTGTATTAACAAGAGTGATTTAATCAGGCTAGTCTCACTCTCTGTGTTGGCCCACTACAGGTTACGGCCACGTCACGCCCCAGACGACCGGAGGGCGAGTCTTCCTGATGTTCTACGCCTTGTTCGGCATGCCGCTGATGCTGGCGTGGCTAGCCGACATCAACCGTCTGGTGGGCCGCCTGCTGCATTTTCTGGTCGGGAAGATCAACTCGGTCGTGCGCCCGGAGCTGCCCGCCGATAAAGCACGGAGGTGACAACTGTCAGAAAGTTCCGCTCGATATTTGAATGTGTGGTCTTGTATGTACAGCCAATCACGTACTATGTTCATTTTGAGACTCAGGAAATCAACTCAAACAAATAGGAAAAGCTAGTGTTCCAGTAGAAGTCATTCCGTTGTGCAGCGCGTTATGTGTTAGAATTTACCCCCAAATACAACATAATGCATTTACGACTCATTGGACTTACTTGATTTGTCCTTGACTGAGAAATATCAAAACTTCATTTGAATGCACATGAAATACTTCTAAATCTCGGCTAGGCCACACTGACTTCGTCATATTGATGACATCTGCGTGCATCAATTTTCGTCCGTTTAAAAACGTTTAGGGCCATATTCTGGATTGTACAAAAAAGCTGTAAACTGAGGAAATATATGCTGTAAGTTCTAAAGGGATATATAAGAAAACGGATACATATGTCATATAATGCATGTCTCTTTTCCATAAAATTAATGTGTATAAATATATTGTTTTTTATATTTTTTAGGTTCGATCATTTTTAAAACTTTCCTAGCCATCTGTATTTCAGAATGAAGGAAAGTGGGCTCCGACCTTAGTACTGAATACTGATACTTCTTCTTAACCAGTTGATGATCAATTTGTCACTTTTAGTGATAAGTGTCCATAGTAGTCCAGATCAATTGTTTATTTCCAAGAGAAATGTCCGTCAGTAGAACACAGTAAGGGCGTGCCATCATCGACTGTTGACCAATCATGTGCAACCATCTTTTCTTGCGACCAGAGTTCCAGTGTGGGTGATCGTGCTGCTATTGGTCATCTACCTGCTAGTCGGCGCTGGTGTACTGTGCTTCTGGGAGGACTGGACGTTCATGGACAGCCTGTACTACACGTACATAACCGCCAGCACCATAGGTGTGTTTGTAGCAACTTGTATGGTTATGTCATAGGTTAAAGGACGGCACAACAAGTTAGTTAGGACGTCTTTGTCAACATCACGTAACATTGTGACAGTGTAAGTCAATCTGGATAGAGGCAGAAATCCTGTCCGAGAAAATTAAGAGGAACAGAGGAAGGCATTGATATCTGAAATATGACAATGGCCTGAATATCTATCCCGACTGATGGTAAAGGTCACAGAGGCCAAGTACATGGATAATTTTCATGTTGTTGTTGTGTTGTTGTTGTTGTTTTTTTTTTTTTTTTTTGCTGTACAGCAAACATCTGCGCCAATAGCGGTACCTGGAGTAAGAGATAGAGCAAGATGAATTTAGTTGTTGGGGAGAGAAGAAATAAGTACTCTCCAAGCAGAGGTCGAATCGCGCAGATATAGTAGTAGTGCAATTTTTTCGACTACTACCTGCGCGATTCGACCTCTGCTTGGAGAGTAGAAATAAGTCGATCGTGACGCCGGAAGTTCTCTAATTTGTGCCACCTGTTGCACTCCTTTGTTTCCTCTGCAGGGTTTGGTGACATAGTCCCCACCAAACAGCTGTACGTGCTGATCGTGTTCCCCTACATCCTGCTGGGACTGTCCCTGGTGTCCAACTGCTTCAGACTCAACCAGGAGGCGGTAAGTTACCCAGCGTCTATAGCTTCGGTTAGGGAAGTCCATTGGATAGGACCTTAAATGGAGGTCCCGTGTTTGAGGAGAGCCAAGCCTCGACCACGTTAAAAAAAGTAGTGCCCATTCCGACGTAAGTGAATCATATAAATCTGTCCGGATATGCCGTTTAACACAAACCTGGTGTGATGTGGTTTACCGTGAATGCAATACAAACAAACAAGCACACAAGTGCAACGCACTAGTAATATGAGGAGCATAATATACGAAATATAAGAAAACCACATCTACGTGTACATGTATCGTTGTGTAAGATCTTATCCTCAGAAATATCAAGGCCTGTAAAATATACATATCCCTTATTGCTATATGGCTAGGTGACATTGATATCTATACACAAGTAATGCATTGCTGTATACAATGGAAGAAATCGACCCTTCACAAGCGTATTATTTCCGTGGTTTACGTACACGGATGCCCAACATAGATAACTCCACAATGGTAACAGCCAGCGCTGCAACTTCAGACTTTCAACATAAAATTCCACGTTCACCTTCAAACATACTATTAGTATAGTATATCTATAATTTTGTTTTATTCCATTTTATTTTGTTTATTTAAAAATGTCGATGCCTTTCCCCACATGAATAGGCCCACTGGGTTGACGAGCGTTTCTGCGGCGCCCGGCGGGTGTACCGGCGGGGCGCGTGCCCGTGCTGCGGGCTGCTCAACACACAGAAGATGAGACCGGAGGACCTGGTCCTGGTGCGGAGGATGGCGCTAAAGTGGCGCCGCATGTCCGAGCACCGTAAGCACACCGTGGTGTACCTGCTGCCCATGTGGATGGTGTGGGATGACTTGGAAGAGGACACACAGAACCAGACGCCTGCCGACTCCGGCCGCAGCACGGCTACCACCCCTGATCATTGACGGGTCGTTATTACTGCACCACTCACCAGTCACCACGCACGATAAGATTACCAGAAATATCAGAAGCCAAAAAATACTACCAACTCTTGCCAAGGAGGTTCTAACAAGCATAAAGCCTACTTGCCCTCTGACAATCAGTTTTTATGTATCCACATATGTGGAACGACTGCTACAGACTGCTGATCGCCATTGGTTAATGACCGGTGCACGGGCAACTTAGACACCATCTTAGTCCCTCTTTGAGGGTATGGGCGACGTCCTAGCCTTTATGAAGTCTACATATGTACATTTTGTCACGGATAGATATGGTAGACCTGAATTCACCTGACAAGCATTACCGACTCTAAAGCACTAGAACAGAAAACAATTAAGTGCACAAAAACCTTTATTGTTGCGCCATGACTGACAAGATAGACGTAAAAGTTACTAAAACAAATATGGAGCCCAAACACAGAAAATGTAAACATTGCCTTTATTTGTAGTAACGTTAAATTATGACAACGTTGATGTTTATAACCAGGGTCATCAATAGCGTTGGTAGTTTCCTACTACTGACAACACATTTCACGTATCTATTCGTGTGTGAATACTCAGGATAGTCAGTGACACCGACGTTATAGTGATAGCCTCGGCACCAGGCTAACGCTGGTTGCGAAACGCCGTTCTTCGGGTATGGTCCTTTGTTTGTTACCTTCCGGCCTCAAACATGTACACTGCAGCCTCGGACACGCCCTGAAACTAATCTACACACCAGGAAAGGTTTCCATTGTCCGCCAGCTAACCTGCCTGGACAGTGCCAGGCCACCCCGCACACAATACATCACTTGCTGTATTAGATATCAAATAACGTCATTCCTGATTAACTTCTCATAATCCTTCTTAATCCGAAGTACAAATGAAAAGGTTTTAGTGGTTGCTATGGTGACGAGCGGCACCTTGTCGGTAGAGGTCACGTGACTTCTCTTGAGCCTGATTAATGGTTGTTATTTTGTGTGGAAAAGGGCTTAAATGATAAAGTTGGGTCAACTCGATTTGAAGGAATGGCTTGCTGTGCATACATCACCATTAAACTGACATCGTACACCCTGTCATATTACCAAGGACACTTCTTATTTTGCCACAGCGCCGAAATGCTGTATATTTTATCATAAAGTTTCAGTTCTCAGAGAGAATTGTATGCAAAAAGTCGATCGATGCAGTGGTATTTTCGCTGCCATCATTGTCATACATTCCATGATCACCCTTTCAGACTCCTCCAGAAGCCTGGATGCCGAGACTAACGTGACAATACCAGCTGTTACGAGCCCGTGGGATCACCGACACTTGTAGCCACCCGTCCACGGGCCATACCTGCCACTTCAGGTGCTCAACACTCCTGCAAATGTTTGCAAATGGCGCTCAGATTCCGACAGATAAGGCGTTCTGTTACATGCTGCCGACCTGGACACATACGCCTCACAGTCACAGGCATGTTGTGTCATCCTGGTTCCAGACAAAGTAATTTTGTGGTCAACAAACTCGCGGTGTTGCGCAACGAAAACGTCATCGCATCCAGAACACAAATAGAAACATGTCATGGCGAACTTTCTTTTTGTCCGACATTAATACAGTATGTTGTCAGATACAAAGGCGGAGCCACTGGTAGCGATCCACATACTCAGTTATCACGACCACGTATGTTTTACACAGCTGGACATGAAAATACAGCTACAGACTGTCAGAACATCTATTAGTCAGATTGTTCACGTGTGACTTTCCTATCCTGTTCCCTTTGTGACGACGCCACTTTTGCAGGGTGCTCAATTGGTTGCCAGTTCTTCCCTCCCTTCCACACCTAATCCACCTGTCTTTGACACGACTAAGCCGAGTGAGTAGGATTCGGGGTTGGGCAACTTTCCAGAGGCTGTTGAAAAGGGCGTCCAAATTGTCAAGTGTCACTGGGGAGGCGTCTGTCAGGCGGGGCAGGGATTATCGTCACTGAATAGAGCATCAAAACAAATCATTTGCACCCAGGTGTCACAAACAGGAATCTGAAATTGATAATGACTGCAAAACTACAAAGAAGAAAATTGTTTTTATGTCATGATTGTGAAGACAAGTGGAACTTTAAAAAGTCGTTTGATATAGATTTTGTCTACGGTAATCTCTCATCCTAAACTGCCCACCACCGACATTCCCTCACACCCACACCACATTACTACATGTGTTGGGAAAAGACGAAAAACGAGGATGATCGAAAAAGAACGAGGATGTCTAGTGGTTAGTCCCCAGTTTTGAAGAGTGACTGAAGTGTGTACTTATGACCTAATGAAGCCGTAACAATGCCCGGCGACTAATCTCTGAGCCAATATACTCCAGGCATGACACTAGACAAGCGACAATTATCAAGAAGTACGGCTGTCATTCTGACAGACATCCTCTATTGTTTTGGTGACTGCTGTCAAAGGGATTAAACACAGACTGCTTCGCGTCATTTTCCCTTGCTTGATAGTATCGTGTGTGTAGTTGTTGTTCTTGTTTATCCATCTTGTTCCTGAATATTATATGAGACATTCAGTTGACAATTCTATGTGTCATCCCTTTTCAACTAGTATGGGCAAGACGTATTGGACAAGATAACACATATTTATGTGAAAAAACGCTTCCATTGTGAAAACCAGTGCATGGCTTGTTATGAATTCGAAGTTGATGGTTGCAGTTTTCATGTATTTTATAAAAAGCCCATTGAAAACGTATTGGAACGAATAATTTGGTATAAAAACTAGAGCTGCATAGTTTCTTTGTACTTTTTGTAATATCTGTGCCTGTTCGTTGACGTTGACCAAGAGTGAGCCCATAGTAAGGGTAACATTTACCATTTGGTTTAAATTACTACTAGTATTTTCGGCCAATAGTTAGTCTGGTGGAAAAAAATTCTGTGTATCTTGAATTGTTTATTCTCGCCGTGTTTGTTGCTACATTGCTACATTGAG
Organism: Branchiostoma floridae; assembly: GCF_000003815.2. Taxonomy (NCBI): domain Eukaryota; kingdom Metazoa; phylum Chordata; class Leptocardii; order Amphioxiformes; family Branchiostomatidae; genus Branchiostoma; species Branchiostoma floridae. Next base: position 17,071,333 of record NC_049982.1, read on the forward strand.
TGTTTTTAGATCTGTCAACACCTAAGCCACAACTTTCCCGGATTTTCACCCCCGGAATTTTGACAGCCGCCGTAATACGACCCCCCATCCCGGACACAGAGTGGTCGAGAGGACCCGGAAACGTAAACCGAGCCAGCCAGCTTTTGGACACGGTTTAAGAGCACCAGCTTTCGTGTATCTGCTAACAATAATACTACAGGCACTCAGTAAAGACGTGTGTGCGTCCTTGCATCAAAGAACCTTACACACCTGTCGTCATAATTACAGAGTCCGTCAATAAAGACCTGGCCCTTCACAAAGGATCATGTCGGACGGGAACATGTTTTATCTCACTTTGTCCTTTTTTTCCTGAAAGAATGGCACGGTCGAAAAAACGGGCCAAAATAAAGGCCGGTCGCCTCGCGATCTGCGCTGCACCTGCCGCGGTGTAGCACCGCAAACAAACTGGGTAGTGATAAGAACATGGCGCTGCTCGCGTTGTTTGGACTGGTGCAAGTGTGGGTGGCGAAGTTGTTTTTGCCGTCACAAGTATACGCCATGACAAAGGATACCAAAATGTGGTGTGATTCAAAAAGTAGCCGTGTTGTCGAGTAGCGTCGCATAATATTCACAATTTGAGACGTCCTTTACTCCTTCTCCTTGTTCTCCCATGTTATTGACAAGCCAATAGCTAGAAACTGTTATTGTCCCGTCAGAAGGAAACATAATCTTCTACCATGCTTTGGTGCCTCTTCGTGAATTTGCATACCAGAGCTAGATTTTTCGTTGACAAATGGGTTATGAAAAGTGTCGAATTAAAGGAGTGTCGAATTTATGGTTTCTGGCGTTATGCATGTACCCTGTAAGGTTCAAACGTACAAAATATTTGCCATGGGCAATTAGAATTAACCGTCCGACAGCCATGTCAAGGACTGCATCCGGAGTATCTGTCAAACTTTAACCTGTCAGAACGGGCTAGAAATAAACTAACGTTTCAGTGTTGACAAAACGTGCACAGCGTCTCCTACCAACTTTACCGATACTATAGCCCCTTCTTGCACCTGTACATGTCTGTGGTATGTGGTGTGGGACAACACGAGATGTCCTCTGTCAAAATCCTCAGAACGTGAAAAAACACACAATCTAAGCTCACATTCACAGACGAATTGATAGAAAGATAGCGTGTAACTCATCTTACACATTCAAACCGCGCTAGCTACGGTTGCTGCTGTAGGGAGCGTGGTTCCAATTTTCCTGCATGACAAGTAGTACTATTGTCTGTATTGACATGCTTTTGGATCCTGGTTTCTAATATTAAATACCCCAACCCTGCCAAAATGCGCACGTCACGCTATCGTGTTTCGCTAAGGTGGTAACGTTACAAGTGATTGTTTATGACTACTACATGCACTCACTGGAAAATGTTTGAAAATATGGCCAAATGATAACGAATGATAGACTGAGCTCAGATGACGAGGATTTTATTTTTGGGCAAAACAAGTGCTGTCGTTACAGTTGTCAACAGGCTCCGGCTATCCGATGTCGCGAGGTCGGAAGATCTGGTGACAAGCTTGTTTGCCAGGCTACCTGTGCCCACGAAGAGAGCCGTGATTGGTCGGCCTGCAGGGACAATGACATTTATATGCGAGCACATGGCACTCAAGCCCCGCCAGCTGTCAAACCCGCAGTGCCTCCCCGACAGCCGACCTCTGCGATCGTGCCCCGAAAAACAGCGACTGTCAGTCACTGTTGGTCAACAAGAGCGAGACTTTCTGCACTTGTCGTCTGATCGGACGCAGAAGAAGGATCCTGACGAAACCCAGGAAACTGTTTCCCGCCACGAGGAGAGGTCTCTACCATTCTGACAGGCGAGACGAGGAAGGCATGAAAGCACGCCGCGGTAGGTGCATTGTTGTCTTTGTCTGCCTACCTGGTTAAGTCTGGGTCCCGCTCGGGCGCACAGGTAACAACGTCGCAAATAAAACGATTAATCGGCCCCAGTCTAAGATTTTTCTTGATCTTGTTTGACGGAAATGTCCTGAGTGAACTTGGCAGTCGTTTCCTTGAAATCCTTCCCGTATTTGTGGGAAGGGGAAGTGGAAAACAGGAACCATCGGAATGGGAAAGGTTGTTTTTCTTTGTTTGACACCTGAAGTTTCCTATAATCAACACTGACGTTAGAACTAGACACGATCGCCAAGAATCTCAGATCGTCAGCTCTGCTGTGTGGTAATGTTATCAAAGCTCACAGTCAAATTGTCTACGCATGTTTTCATTTTTGTGTCTTATTAAGTGTTTTGTGTGCTCCCAGGGGAAATGGCAAGTATCGGTATGGCTGTCGTTCTTTGTTTTCGTCAAATGTCTTGAACCAGTCGGGAGGTTGTACACAATTCACTGTACCCAGGTACAACTGCCAAATCACACCAGCACTATAACAACTGGGCGTTATTTTAGTGTTTGTGGGCAGGGAAGTAGGCAGGGCCTGTGGTGTTGTTTATCTTTTACCTGTCTTCGCGGTGAGCCTGGTATTTCCGCCCACCCCTGCCACATATCTGGCCGTCACGTCCACCAGAAGTTATCGTATCTTTCTCTCTTAAATAGCCGAGGCAACGGCTGTTTCAACATCAAAAGGCAATTTAGTCAGACAGACAGCGAGATTCGATTTTGGATGTTTTGTAAGTATGGAGGTTGGGCCGCTAATTGCCAGACCACGAGGCTGTGCTGCCATTGTTGTCTTTGTTTGAGAAGTGTTTTACCTGCGGGGGTCATGCCGTGACAGTTGTAACAGTTGGTCGCCTCGAAATGTAGACCACGTGGCCTGGCAGGGTTCGCGGTATGCTATTTTCTTTCTTGGTTTGTAAGGTCAATGACGGAGTAGGGGCGTTGGGGATGGTAAAAATGTGGATATCATCTTACTGGCAAATACACCATCGGTCTTTATTGATGTTATTTATAATCATTCATTAAGCTAATGACACCAGGAGGTTGAAAGCCCATCCCCTCTCTGGCAACGGTTTTGTGACATTTGTTATCCAATGTCAGAGGCTGACGTGACATTGTAAAAATAAGATCGTGCACAAGAGGTCTTTATAGACTGGCGACACCTGCCATCGGCGAGCCCCTCAGAGAATCCTTCTTCATTGTAGAAACAAGTCCTGCGGGTAGTTGTCAACATTACAGCATAAGGTAGTTTGTCAAGTACAGGAATCTGTTTTTCATCAAACGCCTTGGTATTACACGGGGACAAAGCACCGAGGAATTTCAGCGTGAGCGTCAATACGCTATTTTGCTTGTTTTGTCCGCCACTTTTCACTTTGTCAATCAGATACGTCGTATCAAGGTCGACTGTGGTTTATTGTACAAAAACAGGACTTTGTCCGACCAAGGAGGTTAAGATATAAACCGTCCTTCGATGATCCGCCCCCAAAAGATCAACGCAACTGTGGAACCATAGCAAACAATGATATTTTGTACGGTTATGTCTTCAGATCTATAATCACTTTACAAACAATAACAACAATTTCCTCTATAAGTTGCTTCTTCCCCCAGTAACGTCTGTATTCGTTGTGATCTTGTCTTTTTCTGTCATTTTGTGGAAGCGGGTTTTTCTTTAATTAATCAGCTGGAACACGGGATCCTTCAGTATCGGTTGGGTCAACAGCTATCAATTTCCATCTGGTTTCCTTTGTCTAGGAATTGAGCTTTAATTGGTCAGCAACAATAGAATGGGCGAGGCTATTGTTCTTGCCTAACCGTGCTGTTCTGTTGAAACACCATCTGTTTTTGAAGCACTGATCATAATCAGGCATATTTTGTCTGGGAAATTGATATTGACCGCCCAACAATATTCATTCCTATCTTAATGCCCATTCTCATGATGAACTCATTTTACCTTTGTACAGTGATCATCTTATAGGGTTGTTTATGTACTTCTATTTGTAACCAGGGAAGCTCTTCTATAAAAGTGTATGACAAACCTTCTTGTTGTGACAAAGACGTTGATAAAATGATGACATACAGGTTTGTTGTTGAGTAACCACCGCTCCAGAAACAGGAACACGTATAGCAACTCAGGGTATGGTGGATAGATTCCCAAAGTTTGTGTTTTGGGTGTTCTAATGATACTATTATCTCTTGAAACTGCCATACCATATGTTGTTGCACTTGACGGTTATTAAAAAGATGAGTTTTGTATAAGAGTTATAAGAATGACCCCCACATTCCGAATGGTATGTCCAGGTCGGTGAGAGTGGCGTCACTGCCAGCCACATGTGACTCGGTTCCTATATAAAACTTGTTGACGGATCTCCCTCATTCCTGACCTGCTATGTCATAATTGTTGCGCATATTCTACCTTTTACAGCGTCCCGTGAAAATAAAGCCATGAAGTACCGCGAAAGGTTCTACGGAGAAGACGAGGAGTTGTTCAGTTCGGGAAGTCGTCGCCAGCGACAGGACAGCGTGGCCAGGAAACGCCGGGGAAACCTTCCCAAGGAAGCTGTGCAGATCCTGCGGGCTTGGCTATACGATCACCGCTACAACGCCTACCCTACGGATGCAGAGAAGTTGGATTTGGCTCGGGAAGCTGGTCTCACTGTGTTGCAGGTGAGTTCACCTGTGCAGTTTTGACAGCTGCCACTACCATGGATTAGTAGTGGATTTCGCTATATCAAAGAGGATTTTATATATTACCGAACTGTTGACCTGGATAACGACATAAGACACATAACAGATAGGAATATTTTTGTGTGTGTGCATGTGGCATCTACAATGAACGAATTCATTAGCTGGCTACGTTTTAGGGTTTCTGCAATGGCCCCGAAAGGGCTTGAATTCGAGAAAATTTTGGTGATGACAGGAAACAGGGAAACTCGAGAAATCCTTTTTGTATCCCCAGATAAAGCTTGAACACGATACTTGGTAAAACTCCATATTGGGTTACAGGTGAGAAAGGCTCTTCAAATGGGGCCGTGTCAACGGTAAACTACTGGAGTGGTCCCTGAGTGCATGGGGGCGGATTTGTGATACATATAAAGTGTTGAAAATATAGTTGTTATCAGGTTGTTATGATGTTTTATTTATCTTTATCATGTGTTGTTTATGCAGGTTTGTAATTGGTTCATCAACGCCAGGCGACGTATCCTCCCGGACATGATCCGGCGGGATGGTGCCGATCCAAGCGAGTTCACCATCTCCCGCCGCACCAGCGCCAAACGTCAGGGCAGTTACGCCGACACGTCCTCCGAGGACGGGCGGTCAAGCCCCGAGACGTCTCCAGAGCCGCCTCCTTACCCGACGTGGATGCAGGAGATGCTGGAGGGAAAAATGAAACAGTACAAGTCGGACGAGGACGTCCCGGGCAGCATGACGCCCCCTGACTCCCCACACCACCAGTCTCACCCACAGCCACAGCTACGCGCAGATGACAATTCCAACTGTCGGGAAGGGTTGCACGAGGCTCTGGTCAGCAGGCTGGCGGAGAAGCTGAGGAGACAAGACCACTGGATCCACGCGCAGAACGAGGCACCTGTCCTGTCGTCACAAATACCTGTCAATCACGCCAGTAGGCTGCCCACCAGCGCCACTCCTCCAGCATCCCTCAGCTTGTGTCATGACGTCATTCGAGCGGACTGTACCACACAGACATCACCGGTGGACCTGACGACACAAAGAAAAGAAGTCTGCACTTCTTGTATGCTGGGAGGGAAGTGTCCATCACACGCCCAGCCTGTCGGACATGAGTCACAAACGCCACCACCGACACCTCCCGGGGAAGAGGACGACATGTTCGGGTGCCTGCGCCTTCTGGTGGACGTGGCTGTCAGTCAGATTCAAGAGCATGCTGGGAAAAAGAACAACTCTGCTCCCTTTCACATCACTACCTAGTGCACGGCAGAAACGTGCAGGACAATGGGCTTTAATATAGGATCGCGCCAAATTTCGACGGAAGTTGCATAGACATTTTTAAAAGGTACGAAAACAAGTTCCAAAGTTGCCACATCGACTTGGCGCGGTCGTAAACAACGTAGCCCGAAAGACTCTCGCACCTTGGGACCAAATAGAGAGCATGTGACGACGCACGCCTTGGAACCTCGCCAGCCCTGCCCCGCTCCGCACACAAGGCATCCGGGGAGCGGCTTGGGTCAACCACCGGCCAATATCAGATCGAGCGCTGAGTCAATAAGCAAGTCTCAGACGGGGTCCAGAGGTCGCTCAATAGTCCAGTAGTTTAACAAAACAACTTTTAATTGTTTAAACGTTGTCTGTTCTATACACTAAGTGTACGTTATTAGTGGCTACTTTGTTTTCTAAGCGGACTATTTTTTCATGTTTATAATATGTTGATTTATCGCAATGCTGAAATGACAATCGACGGAGTTGTAAATTTTAGCTTATACAACTGTACAAATGTTGACGCTCACCCTGATTTTTAAAAAATGTGAAATTCTAATGAAATTTAGAGCGGAGAGTACTACATGTAGTATGTTGTAGTAGCGATGTTCATTAGTGTCTTCTGTAAATATCTTCCCCCAGTTCAGGTTCCATAGGCTGTGGTGGGGTAGACATGTAACATATGTGGTGAAAATACACTTTAAAAACACATGCATTTGACAGCTTAATGTTTGAACATTGTATCAAGGTCTGTTGACACATCTAATCACCCTCCCCCTAGCGTCTAGGTGTGCACTCTTTTGATGTTTGCCGTTCTACTTTCGTCCGGCTCTGTTTGCACATTTCACCCGCGTTAGACTGGCGACAGGGTTTCTACTCGTAAACAGTGAGAGCGGGCAAGGTAGCACACCTGCCGAGAACAAAGAACACCTACTACTGTACAAAGCGAACGTTCATTTATACCCAGGTGATTGTGACATGAGCCTGTACACAATATTGCTCCATGAAATACGATGTTAAGGGGAGAGTCAAATATAACATTAAGAATTCTTGCATTGTGAATTTCTCATTAAATGGCAGTGGTCGAACCTGATATTAACAAATATTGATGATCTATCGTGTATATGTATCAGACGATTGGAATTTGTATAGTTGTCGTTTTGGATTGCTTTCCGAAATAAAGGAATGAATTGATATACGGAACTCAATTTTGTGTTAATCGCTATCATTGGCGTCACTTCACAAATTAGTACGTGATAGGTGAAGTTGGGGATAAAAAGGGGCGGGTCTGTTTTAAACACAAGTTGTTCCTGTTAATTGCATTCTCTAATGCTTAAGCTATATGCAAATGCAGATAAAAAATCAAGTTTATATTCCCCTTGATAGCTTTATGGGTTGCACAAGTTTTATGAACTGTAAACAATGTCTACCGATATAGTTCCAAAGGAATGAAAACAAGTTTTATCTGGTGTCCATGGAGACGATAGTCGTCAGAGGTTCTGGTGCGGAGCGTGTACGGAGGAGGGTGATAAACAGCTGCAGGTGTTTCTCTTCCCTTCCTCTCGCGTTCCCGGGTCTTCTGTACATCATCGTCTTTCTAAACGTCAGCAGTTCAAGCCGAAATCTATTCATGCTGCTAAGGAGATGTCAGATTCTACAAAATAAAGTCTAGTATTGAGCACATTATGACGGACTGTAAAGTCAAGGACAGGCTAAATCAAGGATCATTAAGGGTTGCTACTACCAAAATCCTAAATGGTCGATACCACAGCGCCACTTAGTGTACAATGGCGAAACCGCAGTCAGGAAGGAAGGCCAGTTGTGCGTCAAGATGTTTGTATACATAGGGAATGCAAATATCAACTTTTATTCACCAGGTGACCAATATTGGTGCAAAATCATAAATTTTTCCATGACGGCCTAGAGAATGTGCTTAGTAAGACCCCCAGGCTCCACACATGCCCCTGCTCTCTCAGTTGGTACACGAATATACAGATGTTATTCTTCAAGCAGAGGTTTCGGTCGGGGAGCTAGTGCCTACTAGTGGTGGTCACGCATTGAAGGGGGTTGACGGATCGTCATGATTTTTGGAAAGAGAGAACACAGGACATTATGCATATGAAGACCTAGTTTGCATATTCAAAGAGAAAATGCCTTAATCCCATTGTGGCAAATCCTTACTCATGACGGTTGGAAGTTTGGACATTAACTATGCAAATAAGGACAATTATTTGCATAAATTATACAAAATGCTTATGTCGTAGCCTTTCTTAAAGTAGATTGTGTTCGTCTGTTGTACCTTTAGATTAGCTACAAAGCAGCAACAGTTTCAAAGCTATAACGATACAAATAATCAAAACGCCTGCCACTTAGCCACATATACCATTGTGTTGTTTCCATAACAAGTAGTCCTTGGCTGATGATAACGCAAAGTTACCATTGTTCCATCACATGAATATTTCATTAGAAACTTTCAGTTAATTTCTTCTTTGTATTGTGGCGACCAGTTGTGGGTGTTAGGTCTCTACGTGCCATATCTTGAGTCGACCAGACACAAGAGAAAAATTTACTTGCTGTATTTCTTCAGTTTGTTGGTATAAGCCATGTCATCTGAAGAATCGCCAGGGAAGTCTCAAGACCCACCAAACAACAACGTAGACGCAAATGGCGTAGATCTGAAGCCCCGGTCACCTGCAACGAAAGAAGGATGGACCGACGTAAAGGAAAAGAGACGAAAAAAATTAGTGCTCGCCCTGAAGGAGTCGTGGCCTCACGTCAAACTTGGCGTTATCCTCGTCATCTACGCCATGTTCGGCGCCGTAGGATTCTGGTTGATAGAATACCATCATGAACAAGCGCTCGTCGCCAACTTCACGGAAGCGAGGAGTCAGCTGCTGAGGGACATGTGGAACGTTTCTCAAGACTTCACCGGGGACGACTGGGAGGAAGAGATGACGACCTTGGTGATGAGGTACGAACACACCATTGTGGAAGCGTACGACGGCGGGATCGACCCTCGGGGGGTGACAGCAGGACAGGCTGAGCTGAAATGGGATATAGCCGGTTCTCTATTCTTCTCTGTCACTGTGTTTACCACAATCGGTGAGTTAAGTTAACATGGTCATTTTATCACTATGCCCGCCCAGGGAAGAAATGTCCTCAATAAGACTATTCATTACAGCTTTGTGCCTCTTTGAGAAAGAAAACGGCTTAATAATATCTTCTATCTGACACGCGTAATGTCTACTTTACCTAGCAGTATTAGCATTATAAAAATATGCGTCCTACTTCCTTGTAAACCGTTATACATGAAAAAAAAATATTTGCACGGATTCAAAATCCTCAACTATGTGGTTCCAAGTATAACAAAAAATAAGATGAATTATTTTGTTGAATTATTAAAGAATCATCACAAGTTCTTTAGTACACAGACATTACAATGGACCAAATACAAGACATGTAACGTTATGTCCGACCCAAGCTGAAACCGCCCATGGCTGTTCGTGTGGTCAATCATCATATATCATTATCTTGCATGAGCAAGTGTAATAAAAATGTCGAGGGATAATGGGTTCGCTTTTCTCAGTGATCATGAAGAATAGACAAAATGTCAGCTGTGTTTTCTCGCAAACGAAGTCCAACCTTATTCAGGGCCTGGTTTATACACGCCGTAGAATCGTTGTACGACCGCAGGCTAAGATTCATAAGGGCATTCTTGAGAAAGTCGTGCATATTCCCTTCCAAGTTCAGCTGTCGTTTTAAACGGAAAGGCTGCTCAAGACCTATTTCTGTCACAACCTGCTTTAAAATTCTACAAATTGGCACAACACCTTATGGTGAATGTGACGGCGCCGTAATGTTTACATGGATGGGAGGCTGTGTCTGCTAGGTGCAAGTCTAGTGACATTGGACTAGAAAATGGCCAAAATTAAGCGGAGGATCCTAAAGTGAAGTGTTGTAACGTTAAACAAAGGAGGTGAAGTACCTGGCACAGTGCATCATGTCAAAATACTACATGAAACAGGAGAGCAAGCTTTAAGAGGCATAAAAATATCCGAATGGGAGGAAATAGTCGAACTGACCAGTTCAGTTTGTGTGTGCTTTTGGACATATGTGTGCATAAGAATAGATAAACAATAATTAATAAAACCTACATTGTGCTTTCTCCCAGGTTATGGACACCAGACTCCCGCCACGGTTGCCGGTCGAGTCTTCTGTATCTTCTACGCTATTTTCGGCATCCCCATCCTGCTCCTTACCCTGGGTGATATCGGCGAGCTCCTAGCGAAACTCCTGAGGTACATCGCTGCAGTCGTCAACTCCAAGCTGAGGCCCAACATGATGGAGTCAAGGTAATTTTAGAATTCTGTCAGTACTGTACAGACCTGTGGACTATCGTATTTCCTCTAATGTACATTGTCAGTGAGGGGCGTATCTCAAACGCTTCTCTCCTGAAGTAAGATTTCAAAATAATTTAATCAAGGACCTCCTTGCTTTAATCATCGTCACAGTGCTCAAGCGCAGACTCTCATGTAACTAGCGTACTGTTAGTTACTACATGTAATAAGAAAAGCTACTAATGGTCGTGACATTGTTGAAGGTGAGACGTTGATAGAGTAAGACTGAATTAGGGCTATTCGCATAATCAGTGGGAAAAGATAGTGGACGTTTGTGAGTGCACCTCATCCAGTAGTGGTGTTTGATTCGCTAGCAAAGTTAGTCAGTATTCGTCTTCAATTATTATTCCTGCAGGAAGGACGACGTGCCTCTGTATGGTATCTTCACCGTGGTGTTCTTGATCATGAGCATGGGGGCCGTCGTCATGATGCAGATGGAAGACTGGACTTTCGAGCAGTCCTTTTACTTCATCTTCGTCACCTTCAGCACCATCGGCTTCGGCGACTTGGTGCCGCACCACAAGATGTACGCCTTGGGGGCGTCACTCTACTTCCTCCTGGGCATGTCACTCATCTCAACATCCTTCAGTCTGAGCCAGGAGGAAGTGGGAAGGCTGCTGAGGAAGTGGGATGTTCTCAAGGCGTCATGCAAGAGGAAGATGTGTCCGTGCTGCGCGAACCGCGTCGGTCCCCAGGAAGAGATGAACGGAGACCTGGAGCAGGACAACCCTGCTATCGGCGGCCAGGACAAGCAGACCCTGGTCCACAGGCAGACACAGATCGGCCTGCCCATCGGGATCATGAGGGGTGACGCTCTGAGCGAGGACAAGCCAAAGGAAGACAGGTTCCACTGAGACGAACCAAACACGCACGGTAGAAGAGCAACATTCCCTTTCAATTGCCCGGTCACCAATCTGCCATCTAGACGAATACAAGGCGATAGCAAAGACCAGTCAGTGTGATGAGACGCACAACACTTGACATTTTGGATTTGAAAATACATGTACTGGTAAATTTGAACATTTCTTTAATTTGGAACCGTACCATCTTGTCCTAGTATTTACTATGGGTTTGGCATGGTTGGCAAGAGTAGGTTGTCTGTTATGTATGTTATCGGTTTTAGCCCAACAAATAAAGTTTTTATTGATTTGGCAAGTGTCTTTTCAAATGCTAACTGACCAGACCAAAGCGGTTTATACCTAAAGATCTGGTTACACATAGCCGACCATTGACTAATGGCCACTCCCAACCTTCCTCCAACCATCACCCATGGTTGGGAGTCGGTTGAGGGCAAGGTCGACTGTACCGTTTTCTTTATGTGTCGTGGCCTATACATAAAGAAAATGGTACAAAATAGCAGTCGAAGCCTAACCTCTGCTTGGAGGGTAAGCATTTTGAGCTTGGCCATTAGTACGTCATTCCAGTTTTCTTTTACTGGGAAATGGCTGTCGCCATAAGATAGACATGGCCTAAAATTGGTCAGACTTCTTCCACCCTACTACCAACCTTCACCGGCTAGTAGTCAGAAGATCCTGAATGTGTAACCAGGGATAATATATGATGAAACTATACAAGGAAGTTCCATTCAGTTTTAACTGGCATCCAGGATGTTTTTAGACTGCTCTCAATGCAATTAAATAAACCATGTATTGTAACATAGGCTCCACTGTCCTTACATTTACAGCTGTTTAAAGCAAGAAGTTAACCCTACATCTACTACTACCGGTAGTATATATAAGTCAATGTAGATGTAATATAAGAAACCACTGTAATTTGTATTTCTGGTGTTATCAATAGGAGCTGTGCCTTAGCTAGAGCTTGCACGAGCATAAATGTGCAATAAATGCCCATTTCTGGTGTTATCAATAGGAGCTGTACCTAAGAGCTTTCACGTGCATAAATGTGCAATAAATGTCCTTCATTCATTCATTAATGCTTACATTCTAAGAGAAGGTGTGATGATAAAACATGTATATTGTGGCGCACAGTTGTATAGGCATCAGCAAGTTATGGTTTAGAGCTAGATTGTCAAGTTACTTAGTATATGTCTCCTAACAGTTATTCATTCCTGATAGTGATAAGATTCCAAAGCTACATGTACAGTGTAATGCTCAACCTTGCACACTCCATGGATGCCAAGTTTTATTGGTTGCCTGGAAAGTCATGAGCCTAATAAAGCCTGAAAGAGTGAGTGAGAAAATGCTTTAGCAAAACTGCTATTTTGCAGTAATGTACATTTTTGTCAAGTACTATTATTCCCTTATAACGGAGATGGGCGCCACCCTATGCATCATCGGGCGCAGGAAGGACTTTGACTTATTCTTCCCTTGATACAAATGCATGCACCCCTCACTTTTTCAGGTTTGTTTGAAAGTGCATGGAATACATTATCCAACCGATTTCTGACATGCAGTGAACCAATAAGCGGTGTGATTTATTGAATACATGTCATGTGGTAGCATTCATATCTGTAAGTGTAAGATAGAATGAAATCAAACTGAGAAGACCTAGGAAAAAAGTTTTCTGGTTAGCCCACCAAAAACCTGCTAAGCCTAGACTTTTTAGGGTTGATGAGTAATGAAGTTGAAAACTTCCTGGTTTGAGGCAAGAACAGTTGGAAGAATGTGTAGTAAACATTGTTCTTCTCTTTTTTTCAGTCTGTAATTTTTGTGCTTGTATGATATCTGTATTGTTACAACAACAACAATATACATGTGCCAGCCTCCTGATGCATTTCGTTTCACATTATTAGACTGATTTGTTTATCAAAATTGATTTTTTTCTAGGCCTTTTTTTATTTATGTTACATTTATTCTGAGCCAGGTACAGACAGTTAAGACTAGAATCCAGTCTTGTTTTAGTCTGCTTCCAGTGTCCCTACCCTAGCTGTAAAGCCAACAAGGCTAGGGACAACTACCCCCTGTATTGCCAAAATGTATCAAAATTGCATCATTGTAAACAACGTCTTTCAAAATTTCATGTTTCGTGGTTTACCACTGTGCACACTGTGACAGTAGATTTCTGTTCAAATATGACACAAATATCTCATAAAATATTCATAGGGTGATAATTTGGCACTGAGTATGCTTTGTTAAAGTATAGATGGCATCAAGGGATGGTACAGAAGCTTTAATTGCAAATGAGAAAATGTCCCATTGGTCAACGTATAAGAATGCACAAGACATTTGACAGCTGCAATTGTAAATGAGCAATAATAACTTTGTGTAGTACTACTATGTGGAAAGTAGATGTATGTCATTTCCACAGTTTGCTCATGTGTCCAGTGACATCTACACTGCATAAAACATTATACAGGTTCTGATGCCCTTACACCTGAACGGACCACTATTCTTGTCATTCAGGCTGATGGGTTACAACAGCATAAACTCTGCTGCCCTGAAAGAGGTTGCAATTGGTACTTTTTAGTGCCAACTATCTCATTCATTTGTTCAGAATTTTGTTATTTTACTACAGATTCCTTATCGCCCCTGCTGATGAGATAACGTTTTTAATAGCATGCTCTTGAAATGTTTTTGTAAGTCTACATTGTTGCCATACTGTTTTGTTTGCAATGTTGACTTGAGATATTGAAAGGTACTCAGAAAGGAAATATTTTCCTGATGAGCTTAAAAGATTTCCATTTAATTTCAAAATGTCACCTACAGCTGTCCAATGTACAAAGTAAATATAGTGATTATGTTTTGCATGTGTAATCCAAAAGTACTTATTAGGTTGGAGTTATTTGTGATGTAACTGAAGGCATATTATGTTTACAAAGGATTATACTTGCAAACTTGATGAAGAACATAATATTCAGCATGAAGCATATTTTGTAAAATTAGATACAGTCTAAAACTGTATTAAATCCTGTTTTTCTACTCAATTCTCAAACATACCAACAATGTATATGAACATAAGGACAAAGTGAAAGATTGATAAAAACAAAACAGGAAAAACAAATGTCACATTTGATGAACAGCCACATGTCAGCTGAGTAAAGACATTTTATAACACGCGAGCTTCCAGGAGATCAGACATTATCCATACCATACCACAAAAATTGCACAAAATTTTCCTTGCAAATTGCATAGACTTCTTCTGTACTGCCCACTGGATCATATCCAGCCTCCATCACACTTGAATTTATGCCACTCATGATTCAGAAATGAATACATAGGAAGACAATTCAATTTTGGTAAAAGTCAAAATGTTTTATAAAATCAACGGTAACATTGCCATCTTCCTTCAAATGATCTTGATAGATTAAGATAATAACTCCTTGTTGGCAGTACTGATAAAAAGCTTGGAAGTACATCCAAATAAGGACAATATTCTAACATCCCTACAATATCAAACTTAGATAGGCACAAGCTGCTCTAGTGGATAATGAAAGAAATCAACTGATCCATTGGGTTGAAAATTCACGTTTAAAAGTCCCAAATTAAAATGAATGCTATGTTGAGTCATCTATGTGATGGAACATCTAGATGAAAATATTTGTGTCATGTGTTCCTGAATCCACTCCTCCATTACCCCTTGCATGTACCAGTGGTTATACAGACTGTACCCTAACAACACCACACCTAAAGTCCAGCCCATAATGGAGTGTAGACAGGGTGCACTGGGCTGTTCCTGCTGAGAGGAAGACCCTGCAAAGGAAATAGGATAATTCAGAAATTCCTGTCCTTTGCTCAACTTTTCTATGAAGTGTTTGCTTTTAGCCTGATATCTATCTAATTTCCTATCCATGGTACCCTTCTTTAGTACCCATTGCCCTATCCTGAATCAGTGCCCTATCCAGAACTTGTTGCCCTATCTAGTACCCACTGCCTTTCCAGTACCAGTAAAAAAGGGTTCTTTGATAGGGACCAGGAAGCTAAATATGGATGGATACCAGGCTAGCATGTTTTGCCTGATATCAATGTACATTCCAATATCACCCTCTCCCAGCTGACTTTTGCTGTAACCAGTACAGCCTCTGGCATGGCAGGGGGGGGGGGGGGTTGTTAGAAGTAGGATGGCTGTTAATTATCATTAATGACGAGACAGATGCAGTGATAGACATGGTACAGTGTATACCACTTAAGATTTTGTTTCACAGCACAAAATATCAAGAAATCAGACTTGGCTTTGGAAAACTTGGAAAAGGCACTTCTGTCACCATTGATGGTCCCAACTTTGATGATACCTCCTATCCCTACTCCTATGCTGATTGTAACCTGAATGTCTCCATTGCATGTCTCCATTGTACTGACCACCACCATAGTTTGAATGTGACTGGTCATCCCAACGTTCATAGTGAAAATTGTCCTCTGCCCAATTCCCTGAAGAGTTTCTGTGATAATCATAGTACATGTAGTTGTAATCATGTTCTGTTCTCCCATAGTTGCCATAACCATCGTCCCTGTAGGGTCTATAATGGTAGCTTTCATAATGTCGTCCTCTACCCTCAAGAACATCGTGAGCACCTCCCGAGCGATGCCTGTCCCTTCTCCGTTGGTCGTAGGGAGCATAACGTCGTTCTCTGGAGGGCGGTTGGTCCCTTTCCCTTGTTGGTCCTTGTTTACGTGGTAACGGTAGCTTGGGAGGTTTAACCTCGCCACTTTGTACTCTGTACATCAATGACACATACAAGGTGATTATAATACTACATGTAGTAAAACGTATGAAGTGACATATTAATGACAGGTATGACAGGACGGATGAATGTTTCTACTATCTACTTAGACCAGTAGGCAGATATATATATAAATATACTACCCACAATGCACTTCTCTGCTGCAGATGCTCCAAGTAGTTCTCCCTCTCCAAGTCATGTCCTCTGGCTTTATTAAAAGCTGTAAATCATAGTATATAAATTGTAACTTTGCATTGAACATTTACAATGACTGGATGGGGATTCAGGATATACATGTATGTATCTACTATGAGCTAAAAAGGACCCGTGAAAGAGCAAGACAATACACTGATGCAAACAGTGAGTATTAATGCAACTGCCAGTTTAACCTGTACATTATACAATGTATAAGGATGAATAACTTTTTTAGAGGAACACAAGTGTGAAAGATGAATGATATGATTGTAGTGCCAGTGGAAGATCCATAATTTGGTATTGTTTTGTTGTTGTGCTTGTTAATTTCCATTTGAACTACTGTACATCAAAACGCTTTATAAGACTATATGTGCCTATCATGCTTCTTACTTGTTAATACATATTTCAATTGCAAAATATATACAAGGTGAAAACAAACCTGCTATTGCTTTTTCTGCAGTGAAGTGCTTGTAATCTATCAGATACCTGTGTACATTTGTACAGACAAAATTAGTACTACATACAGCTATAAAATATTTTTTACTGATGTAAGATATCCTGTTTCCTACACCCATATTGCTTTATTTTCAGTTAACGGAGATGTTAATTCTAGACCTTTAATGTGGACACAAATGCAATTTACTCCCCATACTTCTATGTAGTTTGGTGTCAAATGATATAGCAAAATTGAAGAGGATTACAAAGAAAACCCTTGCTCAGTGCCTTATTGGAGCTAGGAAAACTACACATTGTATACGCTGGATTCTAGTGTTTCAGCTTATGATTAACAGAAAAAAACTGGAATGTAAACACCAAGAATGGTGAAAGCAATCACGACTCTTACCTGCACACCAAGTACCCTGTTCTGTTCACTCCATGTGTGCAGTGGACACCTATTAGGCTGTCTGTAACAGGGCAAATCAATCACATCTACATGTAGATCATTTGTACATTACAATACAATAACTTTAGTTTAGGTATGCACATCAAAGATACTTGTGCCCACAACCTAGAAACAACCTAGCACAAAACTACACCTGTAACCTGAAATTGTTGTGACATCTACATGAAGTCAACATGGGCTATGTTTTACAATGTGGTCATGCCACCAGTAGTTGATTGAAGAACTGCAAAACATATACGTTTGTACATGTATAACCAGACTTCTTTCTTTGTCTTCCCCATTGAATCCATCATCTATCAAAAATGCAGCTTTAAGGTACATGTAATTTCATCTCACTAAATTTCACAGACAAACTAACAACTTATTGTATTTTTTGTTGACAAATAAGAATCAAGCATCCAACTAGTAAGTAATACATAATGTCAGTAATGTCAGAAAAAAAGTATCTTGAGCACTGCATCTACATACATTGATCTCAACCTTCACTCACCATCTTTATTTTCAGTCTCAAAGTTGTGGACTATACTTGCAAACCTGTTGTACATGTACAAAGAAACAGTTAAAATTCAGTAACAGGGAATGGGTGAAAGAAGCAAAGTCCCATTCTTTCTTCAACTCTTGTGATACTTTTAAGTTTTGGTTTCCCTCAATGCAGAAACAGGATAGTTTCACATCCCTAAACAAATACTATTAGTATGGAACATGCAGTACCTTGTCATTGGAAATACATGTATGTGTGATTTTTCAATTGGTCTGATAACAATCTGAAAGCTTCAGAGGGTTACTGGCAGATAAATAGCTTTAGATGTAAGTTCTGTCAATAAACAATGTGTTTCACTCACTCTTGCACAACATCATCTGAGGGCACCTCTTTCCCAGCTGTGAAAATTTTCTCATATTTGATGCCAGCTTTGATAATGTCCTGTAAACAGAGGAAACCACTGTAAAAATATATAGGACAACCTAAAGAAAAAAGACAACACCAAAAGAAAGAGTGTAGACTAACCAGTTGCAAGACAATGATTGCTTGATCTGTTCATCTTCAATGTCAATGTTACCAAAGTGTCATATTGGAGAGATACATGTAACGTTATATTCTATATGACATTCACAACCATATTGTGGACTACATAAAGGACAAAGTTGTTATGTACTAGATTCATTTTTGTTGGTACTACAAAACAAGCAGCACCAGTACCTGTTTATTGTAGTATCTGGTGGTAAAAGTGAGGTCTATAACCAGCCCAAGCCTGCCTCCCTGGTCTGATATACCCTGTATCATGTCAGGTACTGTGAAGCTGTGGAAAAATAAGACATCAAGTAATGCATGATAAATAAGACAAACAAGTTCTACAGTGTGTCAGGCTTGCCACTACCCACTGAGCCATATCATCAATGCATTGAATGATTGATTGGACATTTACTGATAAATGTATAAGGTATTCCTGTACTTCCTGTCAATAAGATCCTTGTGCACTATGGACAGAACACTATAATTTGACAGGACATTTCTGTCAGTAAGAACATTGATACTGTATGATACGTGTGCATATTCATAGTCATACTTCTGTAAAACTGAACTGTTTTGGCAAAAAATAGTAAACAAGTAATTCTGGTGTCTTCTTTTAATCGGTTTATGATAACCAAGATCAGATATGGCTACCAACAGAAATATCTCACCTATCTTCACTTGGCAGATTTGAACAGATGCCCTGAAACAAAAACAAAAAATGACCTAATTGTCTTATGACCTGTCTTACTAGTAACGGCACTGAACTTTAATCCAACGCAACTTTAATCCAACACTTTTCAGAACCCATCTGTCAGTCAAAAACTAGCCCCGGTATGCAAATTCCTTTGAGTGTTTTACAAAACCAGTAAGGTATACGACTTAAAACCTTGTAAGTTTGAGCTCACAAAGACCGCACGTTGCAGCGACTGGTTAATCAATCTTCTGGTATGTTTTCATGCCGTTAATCAAGCCGTGGGAGGAGGGCAGCGATTGTAATTTCAAGCAATTCTACTCTTTGTCCTCACATTACACATTAATCATCACAGTAAATATAGTGAAATATTAATAAACTGTCCATCCAGCACAACCAACATGCCTTGAAATGTCCCTCTTTAAAGTACAGGGCCAGGCTTTGTTACACAAATTCAGTGGAAATCCGAACACACGCCATTTTGAATCATATTTCAGCACGCCCCTTCACCCCTATTTATGAAAGTGATCACATCCAAAGGCCAGTAGGACGGATCTCACTGGCGAAACCAACAGCCCCCACATGATGGACGTACTGTAGGGAGTTTGTACTGTGTTTTGCGGGTATATTTTTTGGGAGCCATTCACAAACTACGTATTTTGCCACCATTTGCTTACCAAACAACTGATGAAAAGTTTCATAGAACGTCATAACTGTGTAGTAGAACAGCAGAACAGATTTGCCGCTGGTTGATGCATTTTTGGGCCGTGTTTTGATCGCGACTATCAGCAGTTTACTGACATGCCGATTTGCCAAACATTTAACCTTGAGTAAGTGCCTGCCAATTGATACAAATTTGTCATTGTAAATATGAAATCCATAGATAAACAGCCTTGTTATATTATTGTGTTGGATTAAAGTTCCACTGGGAATAGAATCCCAAGGGACTTGCTATCCGTTACACTCTGTTTGAAGTGTTATTTTCTCGCGACAACACAGAAAGTTGCAGGCCAATGCATGTGTAGCAATAGCCGGAGAAACATAGTAAACAATACACTAAACAGTTTTTGGAATGCGCAAAAGCCCGCTCGTTTATTTATGGTTCAGTTTTGAATACGCTGGAACGTGTTGGATTAAAGTTCAGTGCCGTTACATCAAAGACCAACAACATAACTTCAAGTGAATTTCAGTTGATATTTTTCTACATCTGGTGTGCAATGTTACAATTTCAGCCAGCACAACAAAAAAAATTCCCCTGCTGCAGATGAATGTAAATCAGAGAAACATATCATGTTACAATACAATAAGGCCAATAAAATCAATTAAATCACCTGATTACATGTGAGGAGGCTTATAATTTTGACTACACTATGAAGATAGAAACCCAGTTCTTCAAATTATATCGCTCACCACTTTGAGAGGTACTTTGAAGGAGATAAACCTGGTCCCTTCCATTTGTCTTCCCATGGGACTGTAATCTAGCCATCTGTGGGGAGGGGGTAAATAAAGCTACATTATTGTCGGATTCACACATTACACTGTATTTACAGTCAATATAATACATATATACTAGTAATATCTTGTGGTGAAAAATTATGGGAACATTTTTTAAATTCTAAAAGTAATTGTCTATCAAGGGTACTACAGTGAGTACTGACACTAACATATGTGTTACTGTACAACAAGCAGCTATCCTGTATTATCTTTTTACCACTCATTCCCCCCGGGGAAATACTAGTAATCTCCACTAGGCCCACTGCTATCCCCCGACCTAACCTGTGCTTGAAGAAATATTTTTATAATAGCTATATTTCGAAGAAGAAAGAAGGAACCAACAGACTGGACCCTCGAGGCGAGGCCGGCCCTCCCCCCGCTGTGAAAAAAAAATCGTGACCACGTTGCGTTGACAAGCACAGAGATTCACAACTAGCATTTTCATGTTCCTTGTATATACAAGACTTTACACGAACCTGTCTGGTATGCTTCTTGGTGGCATTTTGGCGCACTAAGAATCTCAAAGAATGGGAAAACGACTCTGAAAGTGAAACAGTCGGAGATGTCTCGAGCGCTGACGACACGACTACACAGGTTTCGGTGACGCCAGACTAATCTACTTTTACAGTTTTATAGGAGTCGACTGTTCCTCGATGAATCTCTATCTCTTTTCTTTTACATACGTACTAAAACATAAAAAGTGAATCTTGATACTCATATTTTGAAAATGCCAAGATTGATATCTGATTTACAACATCTAATGTATGCTTGTCTCTTTTTACAATTTCCTCATACAGGAAGTAATGGCGCAACACCCTCCATGGTAAATTATAGTGGTATATTCCCACTCTGAGAATGATGGGAAATTTGTCATAGTCTATTTTAAAAGGGGGGAGGACAATGATGGCATATCGTATTGATGAAAGTAATAAACACACAGGATAGTAACTGAACACTCATAGAGTAAGGTAAACTTAAGCATTCTGAAGCAAAGCATGTTTCTTTGGATATCATGATATCACACTTCTGATACATTTGTACAAATCCTGTTATCCATGATTTACCTATTATTTAACATAATGGTATGGTCCAACTGATGCCGCCATCTTTGAGAACAACCGACACGAGAACTTCTGAGAAGAGAGAAAGTTGAGTATAAAAGGTAATGAAATGACAGCCTCTTAAACAATTCTTCATCTTATCTGCGTGTATGTTAAGAACCATTAAATGCATATCTTATGTCATGGAGATGCAAAACTACGAAAGCTTCACCCTCCTTTTTCAGCACTCGGTTCCAGTACTGAAGATGGCTTCAGCACTGGATTTCCAGTGCTGAATGTTCGTCAGCACTGGTTTTCCAGTGCTGACGCGCTCTCAGCACTGGAAAAGCCGGCGTCAGCACGGGAAACCGAGTGCTTGGACGATTTTCTGTGCTGGTAACTCAAATCATTTCCAGAAGGGCTGTAATTATGATTTGAAATCACACACAATAAATTTTGCAATCCATTGTTAATGACATTCTATCTTTTATAGATATAAATCCAATTCCAACACGTTACACAACAATAACTCAGATTTGGACTTTTGATGAACTTGGACCATATCTATATTAGAATTTTTGCCAAGTACTGCTCTCAGTACTTTTACAAAATTATATCTAACTCGTATACATTATACATATGTCAAGTTTCAATTGCACATCTGCACAACTTCGGTTTCTTGGCATCAGGTTACTTTTTTTTTATGCGAATCTTCACCAAGTACCGCTCTCATCACTAGGACACTGCAGTTCTGGAAAGACTTCAGCACTGGTTTGAAGATCATTCCAGTGCTGAAAAGACGTCAGCACTCGTTTTCCAGTGCTGAAGATCCCTCAGCACTGGTGTTCCAGTGCTGTAAGTGTCCCTGAGCACTGGTAAATCCAGTGCGGAAGGTGAAGCTTTTGTATATCAGCACTCGGTTCCAGTGCTGACAGCGATTTCAGCACTGGGTAACTAGTGCTGACGGCAGACTAGCACTGGAAAACCAGTGCTGAAATGAGTTCAGCACTGGAAAACGAGTGCTGGAACAGTATTCAGCACTGGAATTCCAGTCCTGACGGAGCTTCAGCACTGGAACAGAGCCATTCAGCACTGGAAAACCAGTGCTGAACTTTCTTCAGCACTGGAAAGCCAGTGCTGAGGGGGCTTTGAGCATTGAATCAGCACTGGAATACCAGTGCGGAAGGTGAAGCTTTCGTAGACTTGCCATGGAGATAGATACACATCTTGCGTCATGAATGTGATTTAAAATCTACTATACTCTTTTATGTCGATGGGACTGTCGAGGGACTAAAACTTGAACAAAAGGGGGTGGGTAAACTTAAGAGAGACAAACTCTGTAGCCTAGATACCAGGCTGTTTCAAATACCTGCAGGCCAACTCCTCAGCTATAGGGCCAACATACCCCGGTGAAATTCTACATCTGGAACCCCTGAGTTACTTACTTAGAACATGCACAAGCACAACAGATATTTATATACGCTGTGGCTATTGACACACTCAGTGTGCCAATAGCCAAACAGGCTATTGACACACCGAGATGCCAGTCAGCCAATCAGAGCTTGTAACATGCCTTTCCGGCAATATTTTACACAAGCAATAGTTGATTAAACATTGTTCGGAAGATTAGACATTGGAATCTTTGAATCTAATGGAATGAACGGACGTATTCAAGTTATGCCCTACATTTGGATACCTAATAATACAGCCTTCATCTTGTATGTTTGACGTAGCGTAGTTGATAGAGCGTTGACCCGGGAATTCATGATACCAGCTCCTACCCCGTTCGAGTCCGCGCCGGAGTTTTTTTTAATTTTTTTGTTTTTTTGTTTAATTTTTCTTGTCCCTTTTTAAACATCCATTTGATATAAGAATATTTTATATATAAACAACTTTTAAAGTTTCTGTTAACAATATAAACCAAAAATAACACTGACCACAAAACATGTCATAATTTTCGGCCGTGTGGTTCCGGCGCTATCGGCAGCGACTCGGAAGAATATTTCTTTCACATTAAAAATAATGGAGGTAAAACAACAACTATAACTTCGCTTCCTTAGTGATGTAAGTTTTGAGGCCGAAAATTCTCCAATATGGCAGGAATTCGTCGGTAAACACAGCTCAAAACGTGTTCCTAACCGATCCAACATGGCTGCCATGATCACATGCGGTGACAGTAAAACTAGCACCCTATATGATGGCAGATTCCGATGTTTAAAATTGTGCCGTAAACACGTGAAAAAGATCGTATTTTGGGTTGATAATGGACACAGGATGCCATTTGTATTTTTCAGAGTGTTGATTGTCAAATATAATCGTAAGATTTCCTCATTTTAGTGGTTTCTATCACTGGGTGTGTCAATAGCCTAAACAGGCTATCGCCACACTGAGTGTGCCAATAGCCTAAACAAGCTATCGACACACTCAGTGTGTCAATAGCCTGTTAGGCTATTGACACACTGGGTGTGTCAATAGCCTCGCTCATTTATCTATTCAAGTCTCAAGATGGAGGTCTGGCATCCGGGCTAAGATCAGTAAATGCTTTGCTTGAATTCATTATTTACAATTGTTTGAAAAGAAAATGACCCAGAATATTTTCCATTCCTTCTAGGAAACGTACCAGGCCACAAATATGCCGACTGTTGCCGAAACGCCGAACGAGTTCAAGTTGAACAACTGCCCGACAGACGGCATCTCAGCGGTGAAGTTCAGCCCAACCAGCTCCCAGCTGCTGCTGGTGTCGTCATGGGACTGTTCGGTGAGACTGTACGACGTGGCCGGGAACAACCTCAGGAACAAGTACACACATTCCAGCGCCGTCCTCGACTGTTGCTTCTTTGTAAGTCTGCAAGTTTTGTTTGAAAGTGACTAACCTACATTATCATATAGCCAGGCGCCGCAGACCATTCAGAAGGCCCCACGTTGGTTATGACGCCGTAACACATAGATTTCGGCCAGGCCGGTGTGTTAGCTCCTTCTGATTGGTGTGTAAGCTCCTTCTGACCGGCACCAGTGTCGATTTGCATCGACGCATTCTGACCAATTAGAAGGAGCGATACACACAAGAAATTAAGGGATATGCAGACATTGGCCAATCAAAAGGAGCAAAACATATGCCAGAGTAGAGGGAATAAGTACAGACTGCAAGGGGGGAATGGCTCCTTCTGTTAACATTGGTAATGCAGGGCTCGAAATTCATTTTTGGGATTAGGTGCACTGGTGCACCCAGCTCAACAAATTGGGTGCACCAAAATATTTTTGGGTGCACCACTTAAATTTAAGTAGAATGCCAAGAAAACCTAATAACAAAACTGCTGCCCCTACGTTCTCAAGGCTATAACACTTAGACGTCAAGAATATGATCAGATGTATACTAGCATACTTGATATCTTTCCATACATAAACCTAAGAAAATATTTGGGTGCACCCAGTATTTCAAGCCCTGTAATGGGTTTTGTTGTTCTAAGACTGCAATGTTTCGAATATTTTCTTTTGGTTTTTGGTTTAAAAATGCAATCTGTAATCTTACAAATGTATGTATCAAAGAACAAAGGTGAATTTTCAGAAATTCGACAAAGGAATTCACACGTATAGTACCAAGGGATCTATGTGTCATACAGGAGTTTGCAAGTTTGGGTAGACTATATGATAATAACTTTAATGACCCACCTGTTAATGACCCATCTCATAAAAGGTTTTATTTGGTGGTTATAGCAAAGGACCAGGCGTTATGACACCATATACACCTCGGGGCAGGTCATTAACCCTTAAAAATAAGTTAATTGTTACTTTCAAAACTCTTAGAATTACGTATGATAATGAATTTGAGCTTTCAACATATATGGGATAGATCAGGTATCAAGGTTGGGTGAGTAATTTTGCCATCAGGTTGAATTCTTGGGGTGTTGAAAAGTACTGAAGAAAGTAGAAATATACGTATTTAAGCTCTTTCGCATATTCAACTACGTACGTATGCATGGGGACCAATGGACGCTAAACTGGATAGTACTAGTGAGTGAGTGAGTGAGTATGATTCGCAGGCGACAGGAACACCGTCTCCAGACTAGCCTTTGCCTTTGACATTTTACCCAGGGTTCCTGTTGCCTTGCATGCATAGTCGATTAGCCTGTAACAAACAGGACGAAAGAACGTTCTGAGAAAACCATAAAGAGTGAAAATAATCCTCCACCCTTTCTATCCTTGACAGAGAATCCAAGCATACAAGTATTTTGTTTGAACCTTTATTATCAGTTGACTTGAAAATGTAAGCAGATACACGTATTCACACCATTTGTTATAATACATGTATGTCTGGGTGTTACTTTACACCTCTGTTCAAAATCTGATTTTGGTTGTCCCCTTCCAGGACCCAGTGCACCCCTACAGTGGTGGACTGGACCAGATGCTGAAGACATGTGACCTGAACACAAGCCAAGGTGAGATGGAACCAGAGGGGTCTGTGCTGTGATTGGTTGGATAAGAGGAAGGGGTTCATTGAGGGCATTGCCATGTTGTTATAAAATACAGCTATTGGTAAGATTCTGTCCTGATGCCTGCCTGTTCTTGCACCCAGAAACTGTTGTTGGGAACCATGATGCACCCATCCGCTGTGTGGAGTACTGTCCTGATGTCAACGTGGTCATCACAGGCAGCTGGGACCAGACTGTCAAGCTGTGGGACCCACGCACACCCTGTAACGCTGGGTCCTTCTCACAGCCGGGGAAGGTAGGATTGTGGAATGCTTCTGGAGAGCCTGTAACGTGTTTGAAATCAAAATCAAACTTCAGTGGTATTTTTGATAGGTGCTTGAGAATTGGATTGGTTTTGAAAGATAATTGGCAAGAAGAGTTACACCACTGTTGCCAAACTTGGTCATTCTTGTTGTTAACTAAAAGAGGTGGTATTTGCTTCCAGGTGTACACAATGGCAGTTACCGGTGATCGACTGATAGTGGGAACAGCAGGTAGACGAGTGTTGGTGTGGGACCTGAGGAACATGGGATATGTGCAACAGAGACGAGAGTCCAGCCTGAAGTACCAGACCCGCTGCATCAGGGCCTTCCCCAACAAGCAGGGCTATGTGCTCAGCTCCATAGAGTGAGTACAGTTGCACTTGTGGCCATGGAGTTTTTTTTTTTTTCTCCATAAAGTAAGTACATGTAGAGTTGCTTCTTTGAGGAAATCAAACCTGGTTTTATCATGGACCAGTGGAACTTCCATACAGGTAGACATCGGAAATGCCTGCATAAATGCCTGATCAAAGAGTATATACATGTGTGTTTAATCCCTCATGCCTTGTCACAGGGGCCGGGTAGCTGTGGAGTATTTAGACCCCAGCCCTGAGGTACAGAAGAAGAAATATGCCTTCAAGTGTCATCGCATCAAGGAGGACGGAATTGAGAAGATCTACCCTGTCAATGCCATTGCCTTCCATAGCATGCACAACACATTTGCTACAGGTGCGCTAGTTCAGTCTAACAACGAGCCTACTCTTTCTGTAGTTTCAATGGTGTCAGTGAAGTGGGGAATATTACAGAGATTATAGTGTTGCTGTTTTTGTCATAATGGAAATAAGTCTTAGTTATCTCATGGCATGCATAGATACCTGTGTACATACTGGTAGATGCATATGCATACAAAATTGAACTAAGAAGTGACTAGATAAAAAGGAGGACAGAATGGTTAGGTTAACAAATTATGTTAGGCATACTAGAAATATTTAACAAGTTACAAGTACTAGTATGTTTCTTCAACAGGAGGTTCAGATGGTTTTGTGAACATCTGGGACGGTTTCCACAAAAAGAGGCTGTGTCAATTCCACCGCTATCCCACCAGCATTGCTTCCCTTGCCTTCAGCCATGATGGCAGCGTCCTGGCTATTGCTTCATCCTACATGTATGAGGAGCTGGATGTGGAACATCCAGAGGATGCCATCTACATCCGTAATGTCACCGATCAGGAAACCAAACCCAAGTAAGCACAGATGTACACTTTCCATTGCAATTTGTCTGATGGCACAGATGACTTATTACCTTTGCCAAGTAGGATTACCTTTGCCAAGTAGGTCTGGATGAGACCTGGAAATAATGAGATGTTGGGCCCCCTAGCGGCTTGCTACAGGACTGCAGATGAACTTCCGGTTTTGATATCTTGAGTTATGAACATGCTATGGTCATGATTTTTGAGTGGTGGATACTATACAATTAAAATACTCACCCCTGATTTGGAGCAAGTCTCAGACAAAACTATGGAACTGAAAGGTAAAATGGATAATCTCAATAAAGTATGCATGCCTTCTCCACCAATCTTGAACACATCTTGAACTGGATAAGTTAATATACATTATTTGTCCCTCTCTTCCTCAAGTACCTCAAGAACATCCAATGTCATTGTTTCTCTCTCTCTCTCTCTACAAATGTATAAATCACTTACTGCATGTTTAAAAAACATTTAGAATAGAAGAAATATTGTAAACAAAAATAATGTGTATACAGTATAGTTTTTGCATCCTTTGTAGAAGTGAAGCACCACCTTGCTCTACTCTTGTCCTTTTCCCATTTATCCATGCAATAATATCAAGCAAAGTACACACCCCAACTTTGGCAACAACTTGCAACACCATTCCCAATTTTGAAGTTTTAAAAGCATGTTATCTATTTGAGAAAATTTGGTAGCTCTTGGTGGAAAGTTTGGACCCCTTAGCAGCTTTTTTGGAACTGCAGGGGCTGATTTTGTTTGGAGGAGAATAAGTTAGCTTTGCATGCATGTACAGAAATAGAAAGTGCTGTGTAGATTGTTCTAGCTGTGCTCATGTTCTTGTACCTGTCCAAAGCGCCACCAGGTGGTCTGCTGTGGTACTGCAACTGCAGGTCTCCTTGATACCTGGCTGCAGCAGCCATTGTACATACAGTAACTGTGGGTGACTTGCAATACTCGGCTCAAATATATTCCAGTAAAAATTTGGCTATGCAATAAATCCCTCTAATATACAAACATTTGCATTGCAGAACCTCAGGAGCAGCTTCTTGAAACAAAAGCCACAGAGGACAACAATTCTGACTTTGTGCAGTTCAAGAAAGACAAGTACATAATGTAGTATGGTGCCAGCTTCATTACAGAGAATGTTTCCCAAAACTACGTGGAAATTGAATTGCATGCTAGATACACTGTATAACAGAAGTACTGTACAGGTAGGCTTTATGATATATGATAGCTTAAAGAATAAGATAAGCAATTAATATACATGTAGCATATTCATAGACCTCTAAGTAAAATTAAAATAGCTGGAGTTTTTTCCTACATACAGAAAATAAAGGAAATACTTTGTACATATTGTAGTGTTTTGGTAGTACAATTAATTCATAATTGCATCTCAGGTGGATGTCATAAGTTTGATTTTTTATTGGCTTGGAACTAATCATTTTTAGCTTGTATTTCAGTACTTATTATCCTCATACCTGGTAGTACTTAGGATAGGAGAGTTGTAAAGGTTGTACATGTACCATTAGGAATCATAGGAGGAGTTGTGTGGCCATAACCTAAACAGAAATACAGAAGAAGATGGATAGGGAACTATATCTTACCGAAGAAACATATATGCTGTAGACCCTCACCCTTCTCCCAAAAAAGAAATGTTTGCACTTGAATTCCTTGCCTCCAACATGATGTCCTGGTCTATTGTCAACATTTTCTTTTGTTACACGCTGTCACTAATGTTGAATAAAGTACAGTTGTTTTCCTGATATGTATTGTGCCTTATGTAAACCTTGCATTTACCTTGTCCCATGGCATTGACACCCACAGCCTTTCATTTTGTGGGTTCAAAGACCAAGTAGCTCAACAACTGTACCCAAGCTTAATGAAAAAAGTGTCACCTACATAATGTTTCGAACAGAAAGTAAAGACAAGGAGGAAAAGTAGATAAATTGAATAGTCTTGATATTACCAGGTTAGTTTTATCTCCCTTTGTAGGGATTTCCCTATAGATTATATCAGGTCACCAGTTACCTGGTAACAGTCAAATGTGCATTTAGTTGCTAACCCTGTTATCTCATTTCATTGTTCTACCACCCGGCACCTTAGGCCATGGCTTGTTTGGTGACACAATTAACATCTAATTTATTGGTCAACTTCATGGCAACATATTGTTTACACGGAACACAAGTTACGTCTGCCCAGCACTGTTGCCACGGCACGCGCACTCTATGGTTCTGGATATCACAAAAGGCCAACCGGCTAACCCTTGTCGAGGAACTAGGAATCCAGTGGTAGGAGTGGTACTTGATAGAAGTGTAAACCACTCCACAACTGGCACCAATGGTCTGATTGCTGATGCTTTGAACTTAAATTATCAAGAGGAACCTTTGAAATACTTGACTTTGCTTTTCTCTCCTGGAGTGGATGAATATTTCAACTTACAGCTCTGTTTTGGACAGTTGACGACATTTCTCTTGGGAAGGACACCACAGTTCAGGTTAGTCACAAGTTATAAAACATTCTATTTACACCCTGCCTTTGCAGCCTGTGCAGCAATGAACAAAACTGAAGCAAATAGTTGTTTGATTTGAAGCCATCACATCCTGTTTGTAGAGCTGTGTAATTGGCTATTTTCTCAACACAATGCCCATGTATTCAATTCTGTGCAGCCATACTTATGATGCAGCACAACCTTACTCTCCAGCTAATAAAAAAAGTCCTTTTTTCTATAGCTTCCAATAAAGCTTGATTTAGTGTACAGCCAGCAAATACTGCAGCAAATTTCCGATCAGTGTACCACAGTCTATTTTAAAGGGATTAACCGTAACATTTGAAAGGGTTGTTAGTTACAGGAATGGAAGAGATCCAGGAGGACCTGAAGGTACCAGAGTGGTTCCAGCAGTACAGGCATGCCCACCAGCGCCAGCTCAGTTACAAGGGGAAAGCCCAGCAACTTAGGAGGTCCTTACTTCAACAGGTGGGTGGGAACATGGGACTAGAACACAGTTTACACCAAGAATAGAACCATGAGAAATCATGGTTGAATGCTCAGCTTAGACATTCAGAAGAGTTGGTACTGCCAACCTGTGCACAAGCTGCGGATACTTCTTTGAATCAATACTTTCATGTCTTTATCTTATAACTGTCTCTTTCATTTGCAGAATCAGCAGTCGCTGTCTTACGCCCTGGATCGAGTCAGGCAAGTAGAATTCAGTGGCAAGCATGCTGTTAAACCTGACCAAGACTTCCAGCTTGGTACAAATGGGCCAGCTGCCTTCCCCACACGTTCTGTTTCAAATCGATTTCATTTCAAACAGAAGCTGCCGAGACGACTTGAACCTATCAGGGATTCCAACAGAACTGCAGAAGTAAAGCTTAAGAATCAACAGAATGGGCAAAAGACTAGGGAAGAAACTTCAATGACTCATCAAGTAATAGATGCTTACAGAAAGATATTACTGCCTTCTTGCAGCATCCCTCCTTCACATGGACAATTCCTACCACAGAGAGCAGCTGGAAAGTCAACTGTAAGTCAATGTACAGACAAGCACACCATCATGTTTGTACATGGGAACCAAATGATCTGGAATACTGTCAAACAACCTGAGCAAACAATACCCTCTGTTACAGAGTGACAAATAGATTATCGTGACCTTTTTCCACATGGAACACGATCAATGCTGCAGTCAAATGTATTGAAAAACATCTATTCTTTTGAATCATAAATGTCATGCTGCAGAAGTGATGACTGTAAAACATGGCAAGTACGCTTGTATCTTTTTAATGAACATTTTTAATTTGTTTCCACAGATACAGTCCAAATGGACTACTACACAGCTCTCATGTACTGTATACATAGAAAACTTTCAGCATAATCTAAAATATCCAAAGCATCAGAACAATATTACTAAAATTCATATGGTGAGCTATCTCTTATTTACATCTGATTATACAGACACATGTCGAGTAGTGAAAGCTGACATCCCATTCCTAACATTGCAATCAGGTTCCACCTAAGGAACTTACCTACAGCAAAGTACTCTAATGGAAATCATTCATATGACATTTACCATTACCAACTTAAACCTCAGATAAGTTAAAAAGCACAGAATGCTTTTCCCATACTTATACGCCATCTTTATTGTATTATCATTGCTTTTTGTATTGTACTCTTTTGTTGAGTCTAAAACCAAACTATAGCCTGGTAGCCAGCTGTATCATATCTTCCGAGTCTCTTCTGTCTCTCCACATTTGCAGAGAGGACAGAAGAGACTCAGTAGCAATAATACTGCTAGATACCAGGCTAGCGTAACTAGTTAGTTTGTACAGGAATCCTCTGGACATTCCTGGTACATGTTCATAAATACACATAGACGTGAGTGGAGGCAAATAGTCACTTCTGAAGGAAAGAATAATAAGGAATGTTATGACTGAATATCAGCATGTGGTCGACATTATTTTGGTGTCTGACCTGTATTCTTTTTTTATTCATAAGGATTTGCAATAAAAAGAGCTCTGATGTTTACACATCGCAACATTTCTTTCTACAATATATGCACAGGTAAACATGTCCTGAGGTAGATTCAATCCACATAAAACCCTCTCACTTTTACATAGCGCACACAACACAAACGAAAATATAACTTTCACATCAAAGACCGAAAATATCTAGATTAATCTACATTTTTGTATTCATCACAATTAATGTCCTTTCAATAACTTTAAACCTGCAGTCACTTTTTACTTCAATCTACATGTATTCCTGAAGAGCACATCATCACATTAACCTACATGTAGTAAACTTATTTTAGCCTCAACACAAACATGAAAGATAACGATCACTTCACCAATGGCAACATGATTTCTGTATCTCTGTACAAGACCTGGCTCTTTTAAAACTATGTATCATAGTTCATATCAAAATTTATACATTTTATTGTATTCATACATTGCAGTAGCTGCCCAAAGTATATTCACAAAACAAAACTTGACATGACATAGGAGGGAGAAACAAGTTTACTTCTAATTCACAAAACAGTCTATGACTCTACATAAAACATAATACATGTACAGTATTACATGTACAGTATTTTTATTACAAAGCAGTGTAACGCCACATGACATGTACATCATACTTCACACTGATTATCTTGTCATCCCAAAACAAAGTTGAGTCAAACCTATGGCACAGCACTGATACATGTACTATGGTGTAGCTGAGTTCGTTATACACAGCTAACCCTACTCATGTTTGACTACATGTACATGCTAGGAAATCCTGGTTTCAATATACTTACATGTACTTCAATTATTATTCTGCACTGCAGAAAATGGACTTACATGTAGAAGATGGTGCCTTGTATATATATAACTTACATTCCTTCCATCACAGACATTATATAATAACATGTTGGAAATCCAGCCCCTCCCCCCAGAAAATTCTTTGGCCATCCCATGTACATCCTGTATCTGCAAATCTTGATGACCAACACAATGTGGGCATTCATGGCTTTGTACAGTTTAGGGTCCACCAGTCAATTGCCTACAACAACCATGCCAAATATCAATGAGATGCAATGAATATTGACCAAAGAAATCATCTTTGCCACAGCAGTATAATCTAAGAAGGGAGAGATCTTCCCCCTCTGGCAAAGCTCACTCTTTTGACAAATTTAAGTCAATACACATGAATGAGTTGCTCCAGCCTGACAAAGTCTTGCTGACACTTGCCCAGTTCAGGTCATAACACATCCGTCTGTCCTGACATGCAAGGGAAGGATGGCAGCTTCCACTGTCTCTCCCCACCATGCACCCTGAGGGCCAGCCATGCTTGGCGGTTGGGCAGGCGGTACAAATCCTCCTCACTGCCGCCCATGGCCACATCGCTGTCGCTGCCATTGGCGATAGGACTGTCGCTGCTGAAGCTACCGCGGTTGGACCCGGGGCCTGTACTGTGGCTGTACTCAGACACTGCAGCAATATACACATATGTATCATTATATTGCAGAAGTAACAGTGGGGTTTCCAGTGCCACCAACTGACCAGTCTAACTGGTTGATGCATTGGGTTCCTAAGCTCGCAGGCCTAGGTTCGAATCCCAGGAGCCAGGTGACTGTATTACTTGCCTCGTGTTTCACAGACATACTAGTACAAGTGTAAGTATTAACTATAGATAATCCAGATGTGATAATCTTGTAAAAATTTGGCTGGTTTCTAGAAAAAAGGTAAATGAAATCCTGTATTTTTCACACAAAGTACATGTATTATCGGTAGCAGTAATGGGTAGGAAGAGGGCCTAGCGAAGACTCATTGGAAGAAAAGAAAGAGGGATTGGATAAGGAAAGTTTTGTTCCAATCTTCTACTGTGTTTTGCATCAAATAGTTGTAAAAACTTCCATCCACTCACTGTTTGACTCCAGAGTGTGGCTGAGTTTCAGGCCACCATCACTCCCTGTCTCGCTCTTCCCTTTCCTGCCAAACGGCTGTTTCTTCAGCAGTGTGACCACCCCCTCCACATGTTTGAAGGCATCCAGGGAGAGGATGCTCTGCTGGGCATCTGCAGACAGGCTGCTGAATTCTGAGGAGATGAAGTTTCTCACACAGCCGAAGTCCAGCTGTAGCTGATGCGCACCATGGTAACTGTGACAACAAAGTACATTTACCTATATGTGTGGAGTGTGTTTGTTGAGTAGTTAGTTGCCTTATTGTTGTTAATTTTAACTACGTATAGATAATGAATTTGTTATCAATTTTTCTGTATAACTATAAGTATTTTTCTGTAAAAATGTATAAGTAAATATTACAAGCCATCACAGTGAACAATGTTTAAGGACTATAATACAGAAATACTTGAAATGAATTCCAATGTAAGTTCTTTAGCCTGTTAAATACAGTACACACCTGAACTTGATCCTCTCCTTCAGTATGTGGCTCAACCAGGACTCCAACATGGCACTGACAGCAACTGAAACAGCCGAGATCTGGGCTGTTGTCTTCAGCTTGCTCACCCCCTCTGTGACAGGGAAAAGCACAGTCTCCACTGCCTGCTCAGCATAAGTATTGGGTTCCTCTGGAAGATCTACAATTCAACACAGGAGAAAATAACAACCATAAACAACAGAGCAATGACTACAGGCAAAACATACATCAGAGTATCTTCCCACTATGATTCTATCTGACAGGTCAATGAAACTTCAATGATACTTTGATGGTGTTACATCCGCAGGTTGTGACATTACCACAGCAGGCAACATCATCTGTAACTAAGACACATTCAATAATCTACAACCCTATTCATAGACAAACTACAAACTTCAATTGGGATCACACTCCCATTCTATACATACATTTATACACATGTATAACCAACCAAGCAGAAAGATATGGAGATCCCCCTGAGGTCCCAATGGAGGGAAGGAACACAGGGGCAGGTTATACTGCCAAAATGACGTACTAATTCTGTTTTCACTTTTTGTCACATCCTTGCTCATATTTTAGACATCATCATCACCATCTGTTCAATCCTCATTGACATTTTACTATCATCATCACTGAATAACTCCTTGTATTTCAAGATTTCTGTTGTAACTTTTGGCATCTACCACAGCCCATCTGTCTAATGTACAACATATCCTCCAGGCAGTTTTAGAGGTGAATGTGAGTGTGAAGGAGAATGCTATTCCTAGTAGACAGAATCCCCCGTCCTGATCCATTAACAGCCTGCCAGCCCAACCTGTGGTTACTCTGGCAGGAAGCTTTCACACATGAGTGCACCATTCCATGGATCACACAAGGCAAGGACATGCCAAGGTTGCTGTAGTGGCCACTTAATGAGTTATTTTAAGGCCTCACTTTACACGCATACAGACGTCTTTGGTAAGACGATTTGGGAAATGGCCACATAAATCTTTAAGGAGATTTCCTGAGGTATCAAGGTGTGGAAAACATTTCATACATCAAGACATGGCAGCCCCACTGGCATCAATGGGTAAAAGACCAAAAAACGAATTCAAATTGAATTTCTTGCCCCAGTTTTTTTACATTGGCACACACATGGATCTTTTCACAATTGACTTCAGGAAAAAAACATAAGAAATATAAGTACAGTCAACTCAGCCCATTGATCACCCCAGTCAATTAAACACCACTTGTACATACTAACATAGCTTGGATGTGCTGCTTGTGCAAGCTTTGACTGAACTTTATTTTGAAATACGTGTACAGAATGCAGAACATTTCACCATGAATTTGTACATTGAAATATATGCTTCAAGCTTATGTATAGCTAGCGACCACACATGGCCTGGGACACAGGCCAATGTGACCTGGCCCTCCAGCACATGAAGATTCACTAAATACATTGTGCCAACCTTCATTGTAGCAAAGAAAAAAGTTAAAATTAGAGTCAGGAGGTTGCTGTTTGAAAGGTGAGTGTTTTTGTTATATTTTGTGTGAATTTGGTGGTTGGGTCGAGTTGATCAGGGTGTTGGGCCGAGTTGACCAAGGCAATAGGCCAAGTTGACCAGGATGTTGGTCCAAGTTGTCCAGATACTGAAACTTTGTTAACCTTCAGCAATTGTCAACATATCCAAATTTGCAAATATGGGCATCTTTTTTGCCATCCTTGGGGATGCAGTGGATGCCATCCATAAAATTTACTTGCTGTGGCCTTACAAGAAAATTATCTTCTTCATGTACATTCCCTGCTGCTGAGATAGAAGTAGACCTGATCTAACTGCCATTTGTTCCAACAGGCCAAATGTTGGAAAAGATCTGAATTCCAGTCCAATAATCTATACAATACACACATGATAATAATGTGTACAAAAGTGTACAACAGGAAATTACCCAGACTGCTCTTCTTCCTCCAGACCTTGCCTGTTGGCATACATTCCTGCCAGAAGTTAGTGGTCATCTTGGTGCAGTCTTGTGAGAAGGCTTGACTTGCTGCACTGGACAGGCACTGTGGGGGTACAAACAAGCTTTTAATACATGCTTCATACATGGGTCGATATACAATCTGTAGTCACGTTGTTTAACAAGAGTGACCTTATTTCAATAGTTCAAAGACAAGAATGAAGAAAGACAACAAAAAAATACTTGGTATAGACTGTGGCCATGCTATGGTACTTACATGTAGACCAGCACTGATGTGGTTGAGCTGCTGCACCATGTGGTTGAGCCTCAATTTGAGCTGGTAGTTTGCACCTCCTGATTCTGCCAGGATGTACAACTGTCTGCTCTGCTTCAGGGACATCACTGCTGTGTCAGTCAACACCTGGGCAGGGTCACAGGATAATGTACATCACAAATGGCATGCACACATGAGTAACCATATAATTGCATGATTTAATTGATTTTTATATAACTCTATGTCAGCTGTCATCAGAACTATCATTTTCTGTCAGATGGTGACATAATTAAGCCACAATGTGGTACCCTGTGCAGTCTTAAGAACCCCATTTCAAACAGACAGCTACAGTTTCACCCTTCCTTACGACTGTGAGGTCTCATCATTCAGCTCTGGGATGGACAAACAACATCAATACCCCTGCTGGAAGTACGAAAATTATTGCTTAAGAGGTGTAGCAGGAATGCTGCCCTACCTTGAGATCTCTCTGTGACAGCAGTAAGAACTTGTCCAGTGTCCATGACGACAGGTACAGGTTAGTCCTGGTGCTGAGCCAGTGTGAGGCAGACTGCAGCGTCGCCACCAGCCGGGCCAGAGTGGGCGGGATGGACAGCAACAGCTGGGTCTGGTAGTTTGCCAGGGGAGGGATGACACCATTTTGTCCTGAAATAGTAAAGTGTTGGTAGAAAAATGTACACAGTTTGTTTTTTCTAGATAAGAACACATACAGATGTATGCATTGTGCTTTCTACCATGTTAACACCTGACCTCTGGACAGAGTGGTTAAGACGAATAGAGCTATGCAACACAGTTTATTGACTTATTGATTGATTGGTTAGTTGCTGGCTGATTGGTTGGTTGGTTGGGTGGTTGGTTAATTAGTTGACCTTAGTTCAAAGGAAAATCTCTTACCTGAGGGATAGCCCTTCTGGAGGCTGTTCTCCACTGATTGCAGGACACTCAGAAGGGGGTAGCACACTTCCCGGCACAGCTGTACTGTCTGTGTGCCAAAGTCCCCAGGACCGATGGGTACAGGCACACACTTGTCTTTGGCAGATGTAGACAGCGCAGCACAAAATGCTGGAGGTATTCAAACAGTGGGCATTATGAATATCTAACATATAGGCCTAATCATAAGTACCATAAGAGCAACTCTACTTCACTGATATTGGAGAAAAAATTGAATAGTTGATACATCTTCAACCAGCCATCTTCTGCAAAGCACTATATAGTACCCAAGTTTAGGAGTAAAATCACAAAGACAATAGGTTTCAAATGAATGTTCTTTGAAGTTTCATACAATACTACCAATGGTTTAAGATGAAAAATCAACATTATGCCAACCAAGCTGTTGGAGAAATTCAAAGTGCAGAAAAGCAATGTGACCATTTTCAGGAATACCTGAAAATACTACAACCTTCTGGCTTGGATCTAATAAAGAGGCATGAAATTTAGCATTTTCAAATCAAACCCTGCCAGAGCATGTATGCAGCTTACCAGTATCCCAGTCCTGTATGGCAGCTGTGTGGTGTAAGCTATGTAGTACAGGCTGCAGTGCTGCTACTGCTGCTGTGGGGAGCATGTCTGTGCAAACAAAACATACAACTTAATTTTGGTGAAAAGATCACCCTGATTTTCAAATGAAAACAAAATGAAACTGATGTTAGACTTGAAATAACATTCATAACACAAACGACTGCATAGTACCATACTTGTTATACTATGTACTTCCTAGATTCCCTGAATATTTAAGTTCTTCTATCACTCTCATTATACTTTTAAGCAACTACTACTACCATAGCATTTTCCTCTTCACATTAATTTCACTGCTTACAATTTTAGTGTTATATTGAATCATGAATTGACAAAAATTCTTCTCAAGTTCTGAACTTCTGACGTTGATCAACTTGATGTTCTTAAGTTGCTTTAAAATCTGATAATCATGGATCGCAATGAGTCATCCTCATACTCTGTAAGGCTTTCAAAGTGTGCATGTTATCAGTTCATCTGATTATACTCAACCCTTGGGATCATAATATTACATTACATGTTGTCATGACATGACAAGCATACATTACAATTACATTAGGACTGGCCAATATAGTCTGTGGGAGCATCCTGTTATAAAAAAAAGTAGATAAACCTAATACACAAGTGAGTTTTCCATAACAAGCCAGCAAAAGACAGGTTTGATAATAGTTTCAACAAGTTTGATTGGCTTTTTCCTACTTAAGTTGGCTCCCCAGACGAAGTGCTGCACATCAATGATCACCTCATCTCCCACACCTGACACTAGTCATTTGTCTTATCAAGCAAGATGACACCAGATAATGAGAACTTGTCTGAAAACACCTGTGCCACTGGTACATGTAGACAGGGTTATAAACTGAAGGTAATCAACTGTTCCCATTCAACTCATAAATCCTTGGTGACTTGCCTTTTCTTTCATTCACATTCAATGAATCTTTTCAGTAACATGTTGCAAATTAAGTCAAGATAAAACAGCCACTCTATAACCGTGTGAAATTCACGTAATTCCCCTTACTGATGGGATGACTTGCGTAAAAAAAAAGATGTTGAAACAATCATTCATATACACGCACATGGTCATTTGATTGCCTATTCTGTACGGCCATTTAATTGGCCATTTAGTATGGCTTTGTGATTACAAAACTAGTCAAGGGGCAGTTGATTGGCTATTCAGCACCAAGGACAGTACTCCAGTGTTTTTCAAAATATTCTGTATAAAATCACAATGGAAAAAAGTGAAGTAAGTAAGTCACTAGAATGTAATGTATTTATGTGATCTTCTTATAGTGCAGAAAGACATAAAAACATGCAATGCAGAATTGAATTGAATTGATTGAATGGAGAAAATAAATAATGGCTGGGCTGACCTTTGGAAGACACCTGTGTAACCACGTGCAGCAGTAACATGGCTACTGTAGGGTTGTACAGGACAATGGGCCCCATTCCTGCAGGGTTCCCTCTCCACACTGGCTCCGACACCATCTCTGCCAGGTTGGCACCAAAGCTCTGCCACACCATCTGTAAGTACTTCCCACGCAGGTGAACTCGTAGGCTGGAGTCCACACTGTCTCCCCAGTGCACACTCTTCCGTCTGCGCTGGCCGTTGGTAGAAGAGCTTGCATCTGTGTCCTCCCCGGACCAAGTCTCATTTAGTTTGTCCATTGATTTGCCATTGTGAAGGTTTTGTTGAGGAGTGGGAAACTTGTACTCACCAAACGTTAGAGTTCTGGCTTTCATGTTCCCTTCCGTTGCAACTGCCTTACCATCCGGAGCTGCTGGTTTCTTGGGAGTACGTCGTAAGAAGTTTGTGGACTTTGACACGACTTCTAAGAATGCGGAAATGAGGTATTCTTCCTCCTTTGTGAATTCAATCAAAGGAGGATCTTCTTTGGAAAGATCAGGAGCTTTCAGGTCACCGACCTTTAACATCATGCTTGTGGTACTACTCATTTGGCTTGCAGTGTCGCTATGGTAGTCCGAAGTATTGCTACTTTGACGACCATTTTGATCGTTGGGATAACCTTGCCAGTCAAATTTTGGCAAGTTAGGAGTTCTTACAAGGGACTGGAATTCAGGGTTCCCAGCGAAAAAGTCATGCACAATCTTTGCTGCCTTTTTAGAGTGTTCATGACTGAGGATGAGGAGGATTCTCTGCAGTGGAATTGGTTTTACACTTGTGTAACTATTGCACATATAATTAGACCTTGACACATGCAGGAGTGAGGAGTTGTCAGATTGGGAGGATGCACTGTATCTTGGTCTATGCCTGGAATGTTGGACCTGAGATACAAGGGAGTTGTAAACCTCAATCCCACGGGCCATACTCCACAAGCCTTTCTTGGACACTTCTCCCATCTCACAGTGTGCAAAGACGTGCAGACCCGTCATGATGAGTCTCTGTACCCAGTACAGGGCTTCATCACGTACTTGCAACAACATTTCCCGTACAGGAGACAGCTCTTCCTGCAGTCGCAGTACACAGTCCCGCAGCCATTTATCTGTGTACATCCTTCTCTGTATGTCGTCCCAGTGTAATACGTGAGACCGCAAGTCGTCACAGATGCTGCCCAGGATTTCCAACCGGGAGCTTGTGCCTTCCACCTCAGTCTTCGCCTGGGAGATCTCCTGCCAAACCTTCAGCTCCTCATTCACCATGAGCTGGATACTCTGCACAAAAGTTGTTGCAGATGATACTCTCAGTCCGCAGTCTTTCAGTAGAAGCAAATGAGCCCTACTTTCCATTAAATGTCTCAGCTCAGAGTACTTCTTTGCAACAGTTGCCCCATTGCGACAATGTATGAATGAAACGCCGTGATCACGTCTTTGCAGGCCAATGTGACCAGAAGAATCTAACAAGCGGAAACAACTTCCCAGAACTTCGGCTGTTTGTTCCACATCTTCTACGGCAAACACCGGCGTCGCCAAAGACCGCTCTGATTCGGATGATCCTGGTCGCATTGCGTCTGCCACGTGTAAGGTATATTTGGGTTGGAGGGAAGCCTGGTTTAGGAGAAGTGGTCCTGAGTCTTCTAAACTTGTGACTGAGATGGGAGGGAGGAACTGAGGGGGGTTGAGTGCGATCCCAGAGGACAGACCCCCTTTCAGGGGTGGGAGCCTGGAGAGCCCCCCTCCTTGTGGCAGACCTTCCTCTCCCATGTCACATCTTTGGTAACTGTCACCTCCTGAAAAGCAAAACAATCATTATGTTACAAGCAAATGGAGATGATATGAAGAACAGCAAATAACCTACAGAAGCTCCAGTTGAACTGCTACCAAAAATGACAGCAAAACAACTTTTTTTAAATACAATGTATGCCCTGTATCCATTACTTACCTAACACAATACATTGGTGTACCTGAATTTCATCTCATGCATTATACAACTTATTTCGGGATGCCATTGATTTCATAATATAAAAAACACACAGTGAAAACCACACCTACTGACATATTTGGAAATACATGACTTGAGCATGGAGGACTACTGACTGAAATGGGTTTATACTTTCTACCAAGCCATATTCCCTATAGAACTGTAATGTAATTGCTTGACAATTAGACCGACCAACCCAGACATCCAGCATAAAGTCGTGATAGACATCAACATCATACATCGTGCACAGCTCCAATGGCAAAGCAACCTTTGAAGGTTTTAATGAATCCCCCTGGACTTGAATTATTACTTATCAAATTCCATCTCAAAAACCTGCTTCACTGGGGAAAACTGCTGACATACTATCAACCCACATCAACACAACTGCACGGCCACAGAAATAAAGGAACTTTGGAACAAGTAGCCTCTTTATAATGCAGCTACATTTATGTAGTTAGGACTAGGAGTTCAGGGACTGTACATTGTGGGTAACATCAAAATTTCTGGTGGACATTTTCAAGTAAAATATCTTTAGAAGAAAATACCTACTACACGTAGAAGACATTTCTGATCGCTGATTGAACTTCAGTATGCAGTATGTATTCAAGACAATGATTACTTTCTTCGTGTCAGAAGCATATTAAACAAGTTGTAATGGAAGATTTCTTTTTGTCCACCAGTTATCAATGTCAGTGAGCCTACCCTTTTTGATACGTGTCACCTTTTTAGGTCAACATCATGTGTGGCCTTACTGTTGAAACAGTACCTGACCTTGTCATGCTTTACTGATAGGACGTACTATTGCACTAAAACAATTATAGCAGTGAGTGTGACAGATCAATGTACAAAACATGTAATTCCTTACCCCAATAATAGTCTACGAACCGTGTCTTGGGTAATCCTTTCAATAAAAAAAAAAAAAAAATTAAAAGCAGATATTTTGCTGTGTTTCTTTTTCTGTCGGGTAGAAATCTACACGTGCAACAGTATTTAGTATGTTGCTCTTGTAAGATCTTCAATATCACATAAGAATAACTTATCATAATGGCCACGGCTATAATCATTTACATAATGTTACAATAAAAAACAATCATCATTCTTACATCTTTTACTGCTACAACTTACGAATGGACCTTACTTAGCAATGCTGGCATCGTGTAAACACTGTGCCATAGATCTTATAATGTATAAACTGACGTGAAAAAAGAAAATCATTAAGAGCTATTCTTAGCTCATACGATGTACGAAACCTTTTACTATAATTGCTCCTCTATTGCTCCATATGTGCTATAAATCATAAAGTTCAGTTCAGGCTTCCTGATCCAAGGTGGCCAGACTTGATGACATTATTGAAGACAGGGAATAGATAGCTTGTAAAACGTCTCTAAACATTACTTACAGAAACTACACAGTTGCACATATGTCAAATCTACATTATACCCATCAAATCTTTGCGCTTTTATTAGAATAGATACAATGTACATACATGTACTAAATACCATAGAGTTAATCATATTTACATGATTCTTAATGTAGCACCAGCAGATTGTACACTACAAGCAGTGAAGATTTCTGGTTGAATGAGTACTCATCCCCAAGTTTGCTGCTAGTAACACCTGGATATGTCAGTGATTTCACTGAATGCTATTCAAAGACATGAAGTCATCACTAGCTACAGAAAGAATGTTAACTGTCCTAGATTGGTGGCTTTAGGTACCACTCTGATCTGTTGGGACTGTCCGACAATCTGCTAATTATGGAATAATGCCTTCTTGTCACGAACAAGGTTTAGGAAACAGGGCACTTACAAACTACATAACTTTCATGTGGTAACAGCAAAAACACATCCAACTGCAAGATATTTCCCATTTATTTTGATTTAGTGAACTAGACACAATCAGTTACCCCTTCTACTAGAAATGATTGCTAGAGAAGTACTGTATATTGAAAATCTTGAAAGGGATAACCGACTACTTCCTTTCCAACTTTAACAAGACAAACATCTTGATTTTTCTTAAGTGCTGAGCATGGTTGTACCTGTAACTCTAGTTGACACATGTGAGACAACAGGTGTGATAAATTGACACCAGTGTACCTGCTATTATTTCTTTATTAACAGGGTGAGCTGTTGACTTAGTGCTGTCAATAGCATTGCCATCACAGCAATAGCAGTGTCAGAGCCAGATACGGGTATATACATAGCCAGTCATGAAGAAAAACACTAGAGTGAAGGAGCTGCCAGGACCAAAAGAAAGACAAACTTTGTGACTGCTAAGGGTTTGTGTAGAGGACATAGGGAGACTGCTACACAAATGATCATACCACCTGTTTGCATTTTGGTTTTCCTCACAAGCAGTATATCTAACACTCACATATCCCATAGCATGCTTGGCTTTCATATTCGTCAAGCTAATTGCAGCATATCACATGTATATTTTATTTACAAGCAATACCCGACACCATGAAATTGAAAACAACGCAAGTTCTATTAAATTTCCAGAAACACATGACTAAACATTCTCTCCAGGATCATCCTGACAGTTTATAAGTTGTTGGGCACCATTGTAGATGATTGAACTGTACTCCCAAACGACAAGAAAATGCTTAACAAAGGAGGCTTCTAGTACAGCACAGATAGCTAAAATTTTTATCAACGTTTCCTTGTTATGCTGAAACCTATTTAATGCCACCAAGATTACTACTTTTTTAAATAAGCAACCATTTGAAACACATACTGGAATAACCTATTTGGGAAATATCATGGTTATCTGTGACTTTGGTAGAAATATATCATTGCTCTAAAGTCTGAACCTTACAACAACATAAATTCAACATGTACATGTAACAGCTGTGAAATCAGAGAGCTAACTAGCTTTGGATATTCCAAATGTTTCAGGGGTAGCAGCCTAGCACCCTTCCAGGTGACAAAAGTAATGAGTAATTGTAGAGATCTGTGTCAGACAGGATCCTGACATTCTCCCAACATTTTTACAAGCTATTTGACATTATCACTTTTGTTACCATGTCAGGTACAGTGCAATTTTCATGTTGATGGCATATACAATGCAGGAAAAATCTATTGTCTACTTTAAAAGGCAATGTGAAAATCAAAGCCATCATATCATACTAGTACGATTTAACTCCATTGCTAGCTCCATATCAAAAGATTTTGCATACATGACTTTTCTTTACAGAAATCCATGTGATATAGACACTGATACCACTTTCATAATGGTTAATCAGCATGGAAATCAGTAATTCAATATCTGGAAACATATATAGATACACTGGAGTGAAATTGAGCTATCTAAAACCAAGGATATAGTTTGCCGGCCCATGGAGATTTCACTACTTAAATACATTATGATTTTCCTACTTTACCTTAAAACACAACATATGCTCTGAGTCTGACATTACTTAAGCTACACAATCTTAAGACTCCAGTAATACAACAGAGAAACATGGATCTACAGAAGATGTACAGGTTTGACCTCAAAGTATCAAAAATGCAAAACTGTGTGTACAGAACGATCATCATATTAAGCAATATCTGCACACGGGT
Organism: Branchiostoma floridae; assembly: GCF_000003815.2. NCBI lineage: Eukaryota > Metazoa > Chordata > Leptocardii > Amphioxiformes > Branchiostomatidae > Branchiostoma > Branchiostoma floridae. Next base: position 17,116,124 of record NC_049982.1, read on the forward strand.
CACCGCAGCCCATTAATTTTTGAGACAACAATTCAAAGACAAACAACCCCGAGATAAGATCTAGACTTTACGATACCATGCTCCTACCATTGCTCTTGTTTTCAGTTCATCCGGGATCCCTGCACCTGTCTTTCCTTGCAGTTCATGAAATTCTCCAGTAAATCTGAATCCAATTTGTACAGCGGTTTGTACCAAACAGAAGGTGTTGCCAGGCCATCTGTTGTCTCCCACCCACCTACACTATTGACCGATGGGCATGGACCTTTGCTTCAGCAAAGGTTCGTGTGTGTATTTTGCAGTAGTGGACTGTGCCATTTAGTCTCGAAGCAAAGGGGTGAAAAGCTCTTATTGCCCGCATATTCAACAATCAATTTTCTTGCTCCACATTTTCAATACCAACCAGACCATTATGAAGCATTATCCATACTTGACAATAATTAAATGACTGGTCTTAAATAAATGCAATACAGGGATAAACTACATTTAATTGTAAAATCAACTGGAACAAATAAATCCAATATTTCAACTCACAATTTTCTATGCACCACTTGACCTAGTTTTTATCATATTGGTGTTGTTAAGTAAGTTTTAAGATGACCTACCTCATAAATTTTCAATTATGAATGATAAAAGCCTCAACCCAGGTCCTGACAATCCTATCCCTATTATAAACAGAAAGGCCTCTGCTGACTCCTTTAATAATAATGTATAGTCACCGTCATGGAGGGCTGAATTATTTAGTACTACTGTAGTAGACCAAAATATATGGTGATCGTCACATGACACAGGACAAGGAAAATGGGACATGTAGCAAACTGGTGTTTTGTTCCCCTATGGAATACGTCATATGACCACACCTGTAAGGGTTAAGCTCCCATTGACTTTTGTGTTGAGCACAATGGGTGGGAGTAGTGAGTAACTGGATCTGCTCTATGTGGGTGTGTCTACTGTCACAAGCAGTTTTGTACGACCCTAAAGCTGTCTCATACAATACAGAGTTGCATTCAATATAATCACAGTCTATTCATTAATAATTCTGTCATTATAGTTTTTCCATGAAAAAATATATTACGCACCATTTTTCTGGGAATTCTATGTACCATTCATATGTGGGAAAGCACATGTGCACCCATACAAAGCCTGATGCCAAATTGTTATTGAAACTCTGTAAGGAGAAGGCCATGGTCTGGTTGAACACATAGGATACACATACCTCAAGTGCAGGGAGGATATCCTTCTACAAGCACTGAGTAACTGTCATCACATTACATGAAACAGTTACTAGTACTTTGGAGGGCTTGAAGTGACATGGTTGGCAACTCAGACCAAATACCAAGTAACACATGCATTACAACATTGACAGACTGTCTTTGGCAGAAGGTGTACACTAAAAGGCATTTTTGTAATGCACTGCCTGAAGTTATAAGAAAAGTATATAGTTGTCAAAACAATATTAATTCTGATGACCATGAATATTAATCTTAATTACACTTGGATCATTGGTCTCATTTACTGACCATATACCATCTTGTCTTTATTCAATGATGAGGTGAATGCAAATAGACAGTCCACAGTCTTCCTTAAGAAGTCACTGGAGATCATGAAATGGCATGAAAACATCAGAAGACAAAGGAGGCAACAGTCTCCAACAAAGCGTGTGCACTGCCCTGCATCACCAGATCAAGGCAAAGGAAACAGGTACACGTAGGAATCAACTTTCAAGAAGGAATTGTTTTGAAAACAATAAAAGCAAAACATCAAATTAGGTTAAAACAATATTGACAGAAGATCCATAGCAAGAGAAAATAATAAACTTGTCAAATGCAAATGATGCCTGAGATAGAAAATAGAAGGCATCTATCATGAGTGTGATCATATTTCCCTATAATCAAATAAAGGATAGCGAGTGAGTGAGTTTCTATCCTTTGTGTTTCCTATCCTATACAATTCTACCACAGCATTGGTGTCCATCTATAGGGATCAGTTTCAGTCTCTTGTTGGTTCATGTTGTAATATCACTCCAAGATTTTTTTTTTACATTTACATTTTACAAGAAGGAAATTGGTACAATGTACAATGTACAAACATTTGGGCAACTCACAGTATAGGAATGCCAGGAATTTGCATTTACTTGTACCAAATACTGTATACCAAAACTTCAAAAGAAACCTGATCATGATACCCCAAGTGATACAGAGCAGTGCACTAGTAGGTGAGTGCTATACATTGTACCATCACTTATAGGCCTTGGAACTGATAAAATGATATGAGTCACACTTATCAACATAAATTTGGGCTCTGAGTGTGACAAAAAAATCTAAAACAGGTTTTAAGACTCAGCATTATGAATATGATTGCAATGATGTTCACTTGATCAAACTGTGTCAGCACAAATGATATTCCTACATACTGTAGGCATACCATGGCATCACTTAAGATTAATTGTGTTGTGTAACATACAATTTGAGATGAGTTTGTAACACTAGTAACTGTTACACACAGTAAATTATGAACAGATAATACAATAGAGCTAATGATTATAAAACTGCTTAATATATATTTTTGTACATCATGCTATTTTTTTTACAATTACATTTTCAAGAATTTTCAATCTTTAAATTTCAACTAACATAAAAATGATATCAAATACTTTGTGACAGTACCAAAGTTGTTTGCTTTACCTTTACAATCTTGTGAGGCTATGGCTATTGACAGGATTAACTTGTAATCGTATATTCAAAACGGGTAGGCAATTTGTCAAATTTATGCTCTACATGTACATCTGTCTCATGATAAATGCCCTGTAACAGATTTATCCATATCCATTCATACACAAAGGCCACCCATAAAAAAGTCATATGATTTTCGGTGTGGGCATTATTGGTGTCATAGCCTGGTCGTAATGTTTACTTGAATATTGGATTTTTAAATCTAGAAGTAAACACTACAAGTGAACATCACATGATGTTCATGTGTAAAACTACATGTATGTATAACGTTATGATTATGGCACATGCGCAGCTGATACCTCTGCTATGACAGGACGCCCCCTTACTAGACTCTACTGACATCGTTCACAACCCGGTGTATATAAACTGGAGTAAACAGAAGTAATTATTATATCAAATATCAAGGAAAATAGGAATCACCTGAAGGGAAAATTATTTTCTTGACTTTCAGACACCTGTTGTGATATTTTGTAAGCTCTTACTGGCGAAAGGCTCCCCCTACGACATTTTGCAGAACACTCCAACAGACCAACCGCTTTTAAGAACCAGAAAAGGAGGCCAAACACTCACCGATTGAGAAGAAAGTTACCGTAGATCGTCCAGAAGCCTGACAAATTTGGCGGTCAGCACCTTTCCGCCGCCATGTTGTCACAACATGTCCAAATACCGTGGTGCATGGCGGGACACAGTCCTGACCTTTGACCCCGGGAAGGTAAGGCAGGAGTCACGAGGAAATTTGGTCATAATTTTTTGTTTGGTGCGAAACTACAGATTTTAGTACTGTCAGCTGTCGTCTTCCAGGTCAACAGGTCTGTAATAAACTCTGGAGTAGGTTAACATTATAGAATAGGCTTTGTCGCCATTCTAAATTATATTATTTGATTCAGCTGAGCTCATGGTCAAGTCAAGTCAAGTTTTATTGCGCAACGATTGTAGCAGGTACAATGTATGGCAAATAAGCTTAACAATTATAAACTATCTACAACAGTATACTAATCTAACAGTAGTACATACAAATGTACCAGCAAGGAGGTTAAACCGGTAATATGACTAAGGCCAAGGAGGTTTAAAAAAAAACAACATTTTTTAAAACCTCCTTGCTAATGGCCAATAAGGATGTGGTCATGAGAAATTGCCCTCACTATATAATCTCGACAAGTGGTACAATTCTGATGTAAAATAGAGCTTTAGTAACTAAAGATATGCACGACAAAGCTATGTATGCCATATTTGTCTAGCATAAGCCGCCCCCCTCCCCCCCATAATTTGTTCTAAAATGTAGTGTACTGTAACAGTGGGGTTTAAGCGCTGCCAAACTGACCAAACTGTTGTGGTTGGATTTCTAATCTGCCGACCCGGGTTCGATCCCGGGTGTCGGCATGTTTGTTTCTTTCTCATCTTACTCGCCCCTCGTATTTCTACATTGGTTCCCACACCGGCCCTGTGAGTAACAGGCTAGAAATGTGCAACGCAGTGAGTAGCAGGCTAAGATGTGCCACACAGGGATGTCGATCTCGGAGATTTGAGGACGAATCTTGAAAAGAAAAGGAGTAGTGTAACAGTGGGGTTTAAGCGCTGCCAAACTGACCACTCCAATGGCTCTAGAGCTATTGGTGTTGTGGTTTGCACGTTGGATTGTAATCTGCCGACCCGGGTTTGATCCCGGGTGTCGGCATGTTTGTTTCTTTCTGTTCTTACTCGCCCCTCGTAAATGTAATAATAATAATATCGGGTGTATTAGCTGCCAGTAGGTACCCAATGTTTAGTTGAACAGGTAACTGTTATCATATCTGTGATGTCATGACTCTCTGTGCTATTTCCTCCTGACAGAACCAGACATGGCCCTGAAAGGGTGCCACCCCACCACCCTCAGAGTGGTGTCCTTCTTATGCACGTTCCTGACATTCAGCAGTATCCTGCCTGTGTTCCTGGATGTATCAGATGACTCCCTGTATGTGCCAATAGCAACCATCTCTCCTTCAGGTGTACCGGTAAGTCTCTGTCGGACCTTTGGCAGACCCAAAACATCTAACTACTGCAATTGTGAACTCCTAATGCTACTTAATAATATCTTAATCTAGATAGACAATAACTTATTTTAGATATCAGTAAATCAAATTGAATGGTACCTGTGTTGCAGGAAAATACTACAAAAGAGGTGGCAGTATGTTGGAACTGGAACATGGAGCTGGACCAAGATGGCCGCTGCCCCTTCTCCTTCCTGTTTGCTGCAGTAGCGATCAGTGGGACTGTCATTCTGTGTTCGGTACTGTCCAACCTGGCTCGACGATGCTGTGACTGCTACCAAGGTGTATCCCGCCGCCCCTGCCTACGTTACCTGTTCCAGTTTTCTGCTTTTGTTGGCAACCTGATGACATTCCTCCTCCTGGCTGCTTTTGTTGTTCTGATGTTGGTTTTCAGCTTTGCGGATGAAGTCAGTAAACAGCGACTTACAGATAAGATCCTTGCCAAGATGTATCACATATGGTTTGCCCTAGTGTGTCTTGGAACTCTGCTGTCTTTCACAGCCACGGTGCTGAGTGGCGTGGAAAGTGTGCAGCGGCGCTCGTCTGACTGGCTGGAATACTCTAATTCTCAGTTGCTGATGTACCATGCCAGTCTTAACTACGGTGACTTCTAAACATTCCAACTTGTGTGGAAATGAAAAGCAGCTTTAATTTCTAAATTTCCCGTTGGTTTTCAGAAGCCAGTAGAAAATGCCTTAAGATAATAGCTTATCCTTTTTTTTTAACGAGTGTTCAGAGCAAGGTTATTATACCGCTTCAAGGCAATGGACGAAGAAGTAAGAAATAATTCTACAAGAAGAAACAGTAGACATTTGATTTGAAGGCTGATAAGTCTTAGACAAGAGTGTAACAGTTGTCGTTGAGAGAGTTCCATAGTTTGGCTGTCCAGGAAAAGAAACTGTTGCTGTAGAAAGACTTTGAGACCGGCAATTGAATTATATGTTGGTTTATGATATATCAAAGGTTGTTGATGGCTAACTAGGATGAAGTGTATACTGCTCAGAATTTTCTATAAAACCTGTACTCAGATGACTTGAGGAAGGTGTGTACTTCTAGTCTATGAAAGTACACACTGATATGACTATGAAGAATGAACCTTGCAAAGCCTTTCTAATATTGGGTTCTTGCTTTTGTACCACAATGCTGAGTTTCCTTTCAGCATCTTTTTGTTTTGATCTAAGATTATTTTTGTAACCATGACTGTTGCATATGATTTATGTGTTTCTGAGGACGCCCGAGTGCAATGACCACTGATGTATGTGATATGATAATGGTATTTATGTTGTGAGACAAACAGCCTGGCAATGATCACAAGTTTACTTTGGTACATTTTACATGTAGTATGAACTGCAGTTGTAGATATTCTTACAAGTCAATGTACATATTTATTAGCAGTCACAAAATGTTGACTTTATCATATGCATATTGATGAAGAGTTTATGAACTTAATTTAGACAAGTACTTAGTAGGAAGAATATAGCTAGACATATACATGTATGTACTTTCAGACAAGAAAGATGAGAGGGCACAGGACATCTCTTCATGCTCTTGTACACATTAGTTTGAAGGAGTCATGATGTAAGTGATGCAGAAATTTTCCCAAAGTTTTGGTTCTGTATTGACAGAAGCCGATAGGTTCAGCATTAATGCACTGTGAAGTGTTTTGACAACAAAATTGTGCAAGTACAGGCCAATGTGTTTCAGTTTTTGAGCCTACCAGTTATTGAACTGCAATTTAATATTCCTGAATGATGACATGCTGAAGTGACCACTTCTATTTAGGGTCCATTTTGTAATTTCAAATTCAATGTGTAAAATATTTGTCTTCCAACAGAAATCTGTTCCTTTGTTGCATTGGAATTTTCTTGTAAGTTTAATAACCAGTGGTGTTATACTATATGGAAATGGCATTATTCATAAGGACTGTATAGTAAGGCTTTGATGAGTTGAAGTTGAGCCCTCCATACTTACTGATAAGTACACTGTAAGTCCCAATGGGTAATCCATTCCTAGTTCATGCTAGCCCCTAGTAAGCCTTAAGATAGTTGAGCAGCCTTGGATGTACCTTGGTTGAATGAATAAAATAATGACCACACATTTCATCCAGTTTTCTTCTATATTTGACAATTCAATGCACCACAACATTTGTATTACTGGTAATTGATAAAAGATACAGTGGATTTCTTTCAATTAGCTTATATATATACATTCTTTCATAGATTATTTTGCTAATAAACTACTATACACTTGCGACTGCAAACAGAAGTTACGTTACATGGTATATCACCTATTCACTGGCTTGAAAGTGACTAGAAGGCAAACTAATTTGGAGGATCTGTTCTACATGCAGACACCAGCAAGGATGATCTGTTCATTGAAAAGGCTCATAACATCAGGAATAAACTTGGTAAACTATCCATATGCTTTTCAATTATCTTAGATGTACATGTATATGCATCACCTTGCTTTCACGCTACTTGATTAACTGGCTGTTACACAAGTTATACATATCTGTCTTTGCTGAGGTAGCAATATAGCTACTACCAATAATATAAAATACAATGTGATATCTATCATGTCTACATGTCTTTGCCATCTCAGTGTTGCTTCTTCCAAGTGCAGTGCATTGGATTCTATCTCAGACAAGCAGCACTGTGATGTGTCTTATCACAGAATCCAGACTGAACTGTGTTGCAGTACTACCAATATCAGGTAGATGGCATTTCTGATTGGCAAGAAAAGATGAGTAAGTACTAAAACTTGTATATAGCAAGTCTTTATACAGATTCCTTTAACTTTGCTGTCCAAGTACAAGACCCACCTTACATCTTAACACCGTTTCTCCACTAAAAGCTGCAACCAATGAGCAACCAAAAAATGAATTTCGTACATTGAGAACAATTTTTTGTGTTTTGTCTTTCAAATCATACATGTACCTTTGAAATCATACCCACTGCCTAAAATCATGCATTGATTCCAATTTTAGAGCTGCACAAAACCAGTCTTGGTCACTCAACAGTCTTCCAACAGTTGCTGTCTTGTGGAAAAAGCCCAAGCAGTTCTGGGTGTCCATTACTGCTGTCAGGTAGTTACAAGTATTCTTCCTAACCATAGGTTTAACTGATCCGATGCCAACATCAGCAACATTTTCACTATACCAATGTTACCATACAATGGAACCTGCCCATGAAAAGCAGTTTTTTAGGTTGCCTTGCTATTTAGATTTGTACAAAAGATCAAACAGATTTTTTACAGGTGCCTTATAAGAGTCAAGCAATTTAAAAACAATTAGGGATGGACCAGATTAAGGATTGGTGAGGGCTATTCATGTTGAGATGTTCTTTGTGGTTTATGAAACTTTTCTTTGTGGAAAAGGGGGGTTCTTGCACTGTCTTGGGAACAGGTTTATGTGCTTGAAAAACGTGTGCATGCACGTGAACAATTTGCAGGTGACAAAATAAAGATCTCAAAACATGTCAGAAAATGTGCAGTCAACTCATCTAAGGCAGACAAATGTGACCACATGACCTGTCAATGCTTTGAAAAATTACTGATTTTTAGATCCCTTGGGAATAGCCTAATTTGCATATCAGGAACATGTCAGAAATACAAGGAAATGGTAAATCCTCAAACAGATATTGTTTCACACGCAAATGTCAAATTTTTTTTTAGCTAAATTGCATATTGTCCCATGCAAATTTTTGATGCACAAGGTTCTCACGCAGATATATTTCAAGCGCACAAAACCCCATCCCCATTGTTTTGGGCAAATGGTCCTTTACTTGGGAACAATCCTGTTGTCTTTTTCATTGTCATTTTCTCACTAAAACCCGTCACAACCTTTTGGGTCCATCCCTTAGACAAGATACCTTACATACAGCAATATACACTAACTTCTTCCAATGTACATATCGCAACAAGTACCAATATCCAATTCTAAATACATCATACTAAAATATCTCCATCCTTGCATGAAATATAGTTTAAATTGTAGAACAGTAGAGAGCTTGTTCACATCATTCTATAGTATATAATCATTTATACCAGAAGAGGTAATTTTACAACAGTACCTTTATTACAGTTACACACATTACTATGATTACGTAGCACTATTACTATGGCACTCACGGTACAAAATGGACAAAATTTACTCAGCCCAACACAATGTCAATGGCACAATATTCTAATCTGTGTATTCATGGACTTGCACAGACATAATCTTCAACAACAAGGGAGGATCTAAATTCTAAAACCCTGCTAACTGTAATGTAAGGTGCCATGCACATCCCCAGTCTTAGGCCAACTGTCTTAGAGTCATTAGTTTACTTTGGTAAGATTTTACAGCAATTTCTTCAAACAATTTGGGTAGGCATTGACTATTAAACCTGACAGAAACACATCTGATACCAAATCACCCTTCTCCCTGCTGCCTAACCCATGGTGCCAAAAGGCTTCTTCAGCAGGGAGAAGGTTACTTTTTCTAACTTCGTGCTGTGAAAAAACAGGAGAATATCATGGCAGTAGTATGTGAAGCACAGAACTAATCCAATGGTATACTGACTGTACATGTATTTGTACATGTACTCCATTTGTCATTTCTTTTCCTGCAAGCGCAGATGACTGTTCAGTAATTTCTATTGTACTACATTTGTACTGTTATCTCCTTGTACATATGTGCCAGTTTACATGTACATGCTCTTTCACGTCTCTGGAATAACATCCCTGATCCAACTCGGGGAACCCTACAAGTCCTCTTTCTTCCTTCATCTACCCTGTATTGGTTTCAGAGGCCATTTTTTGCATAAATATACGTGCCAAACTTGAGGAAGGAGCAAGTAACAGTTGTTGACTCTGTTTGATTTTGGAATAACTCTTTTCGTGTCTCAGTAAAAAAAAAAGTTGTTGTTTTTATCCCAGCTCTCTTCTACAGACAGCTGACACATTGAGGATGTGATTTGCTACTGGGTGCTGATCTTAATAACCACTTTTGCAAACTTGTAAATATTCCAGTTATGTATATTGATTAATAATGATGAAAAAATAAGTGCCTACTGTAAATCTTGAAATCTTTCATTAACTAATTCAAACCACCGCAAATTAAGTAAATGAACTTACATTGTACAGTGTATGAGCTACCTAGACATAGGATCTTCAAGTTCCGCTTAAGTCCAAGCTGCCATTTTGGTTCAACTTTTGGCTTCACAGATGATTGAAAGAAAGACCAGAATACCATGATTGCAAATGCTGATACAAGTATATACACATTGGCTGAATTTCAAATTGCTTTCCAACTTTTTAAGCTTCCAGCATGACACTTGACTGTTGACATAAAAACTTTAGTTAGCATATACTTACCACAATCTAAGACATATTCATATTCACAAATATCTTCAATATATTTCAGTCCTATTTGACATATACAGGAAGGGAATGAGTTCTGCAATCCACAGAAGTATTGGTTGTTGGATAAAATAGGCTGTTGTTAACTAATTATCATTCTAATACTCCTCCACATATAAAAAGACTATATAACAAGGAAATGACTTTGAGTCTACATAATGTTTACTGTCTAATCCAGCTCTCCTACCTGCCTCATTAATGGACCTTTCCAACTACCCCATGGTGTGTCATTGGAAGGGTCCATCATACTCTTGTGACAGGGAGGTCCACTGTCCTGACCAGGGTGGACCTCTCACTGGCCTGCTGTTTGACTTGGGAGTTACACATGGGACAGGTGTTCCTGATTTCCAGCCACTTGGAAATACATCTGTGAAATACAAGCAATATCAAATCATCCATGCACGTGTAAATCTTCAAAACTATCCCAAATCATAGTTACATAATACATTGTAAATGTATGTTTCTTCTTGTCATCACAGCATCCTTGGAGGAGTGGACAGAAGAGATACAATGTTCTTCCAAAGGTAGTTACTCAAGCATCAACGTAAGGAATGATCTTAACGAAAATGACATTTAACGCTAGTTCACCTTTATCCGTAGGGTAACCTATATCCGTTGCTTTAAAAAACAAGTATTTAGGGATATCAAGTCGACGGACGACAGTTTCAAACTACAATAGTTTGAACGCATTACAACTTGATCCACCATCCGTCGACTTGATATCCATTAATACCATGTGTGTAAACACAACGAATATAGGTTACCCTGCGGATAAAGGTGAACTAGCATTAGATCTTTTATTGTACAAATACAGCAAATGTCCAGTTTTTATCACATTTCTTATATGTTGTGGTGACATGCTTCTGCAAAATAGTCAGGATAGGTATTACTATAAGGAATGTGTATCTAAATATGGTGAATCTGCCAATATCACCTCTGGCAATTTGCTGACAGAAATAGATTGAAGTGGGAATAATTCAATAATGTTGCCACCAGCACAGGCCTGTCTCCAGCTGCAGCTTTGATGGTTTTTTGTCCTACTCATTGTTTGGGATCCCATGTGCCTGGTTAATTTCTGTTGTTACATGTGTAATTCTAAACTTACAAAAATACATTTTCACCAATTTCATGTAATGAAGCTCAGATCTGTTTATAGACGGGGTGAAATTTCTGTCCTGGGGCAAAGGGACGGGTCCAGGAGACAGCCTAGCCTGGTTACCAAACCCCAGCCCGATCTCAAGTATCTATCGTGCAAGGAAACACAAAAGATATTTTTGAGGTTGGGGTATGGTATCCAGGCTAGAGACAGCCCTGTGTGAGCACAAGTGTAAGATACTCACTTTCTATGGAAGGCATGTCCACATGGACATAGCCCAATCTCCTCCATCAGCTTGAAGTCTTCTAAACACACTGCACAGGTCTGCAGAGGACACACAGGGCATCCAGATGAACACAATGGATACCTCAGTGTCACAAAATCAAATGAAATACAGCTAGACAAAGACAATCTCTTTGGCAAGATCATTTTGCACATAATCTTGTTAGATCCTCAATAAATTCATGCTACATTTGGGAATACAATGTACAGCAACTGGTTCAGACTAGGTAAACGTATTTGTAACAATTTAGCAAGACAAAGTAGCTCAGGTTCTGAAGTTGTAAAATGCAAAAACAGCACTAAAATTGACTGCATGTTTGCATATATGCAATTGAAAAGATTATTACAGGACTGGACCAGGTGAACACACAGGAAAAAATGATACCTAGTTTTGTATATGCATGTACAATGGATATTTCTTAGTAGATCACACCTGGCCCGTATTTACATGAACGATCGTTATCAGTGTTCAGACAGATCTGTATTTTACGGTACAGTCCAGGGCTCCATAGTTCGGTTAGAACTCACTTGCACACATTTGTATTGAAAATTTTAATAACTGTTCTCAAACTAAATTGGCAAACTGGCGGTTCTTTTGTTCGAATTGATGGGTAAAGCTGTTGGCACAAAGTGCATTTAATTTAATGTCAAGTTTTTTTCTCTTTTTATTTGCGATAAACTTGGGCGAAATACCTCGTGGCCTTTGGGCAAAATACCCTGTGTTGTACTTTACATATCTTCAAAATGTATGGCAACAAGTTAAGTACAGCAAACCACATTTATTCCATGTTTGTACTAAACTCAATATCAATATTTGTAAAGACAAAAGTGTAATGGAAGTCAGAAAAATGTTCTCTCATCAGATGGTACTAGTCTCCCCTACCTTGTCAGAGAGGAAGTCCAACTATAACCAGAAGCAGGATATAGAGGATAAGGCATAGAGGCACACAAGAATTAGTGCAGGTACATAGATCATCAAGGCAATGATGTGTGATAGTATGTGTCACTGGGTGATATCTCATAATATATCTAGATGGCCCAATTTCAAGGACAGTGCTTTCATACAATTGTGTTCAATGAACAGATAACCCTGTATATACACAGAAGGTTACACAATGTATTTCAATGGTGACTGCATAGAACATGCAGGCCACACTTGAGCCATTGATATATTGGGACTTACGAAAAATCACTTAGTGACACATCCCTATCATACATGTACCTTATTTGTCTGAATTAGGCCATGCCAATTGATCTCCTTGGTTCTCAAATTTAAAAAAATGAAAATGTAGCAAGCAGATATCATGAAAGCATAGGGCAGAAAGGAAAACTTGTAATGTAAATGTATTCACTCCATAAAACTGAGTGCACCAAGGCATAAACCTGGCCCTCTGGCTTTGTTTTCATATTTTTTTTTTTAGTAATGAGCATATTTCTTTCTTTTTAATTCAAGAACCAACAAATCAAATTGGTACGGCCTTATAAAAGTATTACCAGCACATGAGACTGAACGATAGAATGACAGCTCTTCACGTCGTTGACCCTCAGCAATCTGAAGTAGTCATTTGGCCCCCCAATTCTTTATTAGCTACGGAGTTACACATGTAGGTAGCAGGGGAAGTTTAGCAGCTTCCCTTTGTCCTGTATATAGGTATCCATGAAAACATAATGTACCACTTACCTCATTTGAAGAACATTTCTTTTTCTTGTATGTGATCTGAAATTGAACAACAGAAAAATGCTACAGATACATGAACATCTAGAACAGAATTACTCCTGGTAGCCACATGTGAGTAGCAGGTTTTTAATATTTATAAACAGTGTCTAATAATTCTCTACTGGTTACAGCAATAAGCAGCAAGGTGCAGGTTAAAACATAGATCTGTGTAACATTACATCCTGTCTATCATTAAGAGAATGCAATTAGACAGACTGAAATTGCTTGGGTGAAACTTACAAAATATCCAGGTTTAATTGAAGTGACCATTAATCATGTGAGCAGTATAGTGTGACCTGTCTGATATATAGTCTCATGCTTTTAAATATTATACAAATCCTCGATTGCTGTTACATGTAGTCCTTGATGTAGTTTAGAAAAAGGGCAATATTCCCCTGGGACCAATTTGTAAGCCTGTATATTACCACTCATTTATTCACACATTTTAGCATAATTGACAACCATAACATCTGCCATTTGCAGTATATTCTTTTATCCTAGTATGTTGTTTGAAAATTGTAACATTCAATTGCAAAAATATTGTATCATTACATTCCAACCTCAACCTTTAAAGTTTAAGTGAATAGTTTACGAAAATTAAAGTAAAACCAACCAAGTAACCATAAACTGATTTTTTTTAAATTTGTGTAAGCTATCACCAAAAAATTAGTACTGAGAAGTGCCATAAAATATTCACCATCCTAAGGAGACTAAACCAGCTGCAGCTAGCCAATTTTTGTTGGGTTACAACCGTTACATTTACATACTTCATGGGTATATCCATCCTTCTGAGCAAGATACATAATGTAGTGGCAGGCACAATGTACACAAGGGCTGTAACCAACGCAATAGGCAACTGGAGGTGTTTTGGACACTGGTTGGTACATTAGATTCTGCCGTGCCACTGATAGATTTGCTTGGAGATGATATACATGGAACAGATGGAGCAATACATTTTTGTATATAGGTGGGAGACCAAGCAATCTTTACTGGGAGTAATACAACAGAAGTATAGCATAGGGTACATTTTGTACTAACATGTCATCACTTACAAAATGTAATGTAGACAGGACAACCTGTGTTACCTGTCTCCTGAGTCCAACAACTTCATCCCTGATTCTTTCGCCCAGGGCTTTAGCCAGCTCAATTTTTTTTTTTCCGTCAGCCAATTACACTCGTCACAAAAACCGCAAAAATTAATTAGAAGGACTGAACTGAAACCTTGAAAAACGGGGTTTAATGAGATTATCGTATGCGAAAGGGCACAGACACACATTAAAATTTTTCCGTCAGACGCAGCAAAATTCCGTCGATTGACGGAAAAACGAACGCTGGCTAGAGCCCTGCTTTCGCCCCTCCTGTGAGAATGCCAATTATTTGCTGCTGCTCTGTGCTGTGTGTTTCTATATTGAGCACTTGCCTGATTAGTGATAGCAGGAGAATTTATCCAATTGTCTATATAACCACTTGCACACCTTTCTCCAGAGACAAATTTGTAAAGACCTAGATTTTCGGATGTCTGCTCCCTCAATCTGCAAAAATCAATCTGACTGTCATCCGTCAACTGCTGTCCTCTGCCATGGGGTGTTGTGTCCCCATGTGACATTTCCATTCCAATAATGTACACATTTTGGCAATGTGAGATATCACATCATCACAACAGATGGCTCAGATGGTAATTTCAAGCAAAAATTGCCTGGAGACAGTCTCTACCACTATAATATCTAGATAAGAGCCCACTGCTACTGCTACCAACTGCTGTTTTATAATATTAGGTTTATTTTGATTACGTTTCTAATAAAAATATTCTAATAATGCAACACACCCATTAAGGACACATGTTGACGTCAAAAGAATAGAATGCAAGTCATATACCATGTGAAACATGGCATGTACACAACTTTTAATCAATTTTTAAGAGCCAATTAATAAAACATAACCCTGGCATCAATACACTGACATGACACTACATGACACGTAGCAGTCTATGTTGATAATTTCACAAAGAAGCTTTACTAGTCTCATTAAATGAACTTTGACTTTGGGGAAAACACACAAAAACGGTATAGGTATCAAATGTGTGTCAATGAAGGTTGGACATCCACGTGATAAGATACGCCAAAAAGCTCAAGCAACAGGATATGATTTTGCAAATGGTCAGATGACCATAGGTAGGGTATAAAACCTGCTCTTCAGCCATCTTTTATGTATCTGTCTATTCATTTATTTGCAATTGGCAGTACAATCAGTCAAGGTTACTTTTTGTCATTGTCACTGAAGAAAGATAGCAGGATAGCAGGATGCTATCTGAAATGTCTGACCGTTTCCAAAATCATACCCGTTAGTTGAGTTACAGCTTTTTGGCACATCCTGGTATTGTAGTATTGCGAGCACTCACCTTTTTATATCCCCTTTCCAGCCTTGCTTCTCTTCTCAATCTGTAACACAAAAGACAATTTTAAGGTTACATTGTAAAAAAAAAAGGAACATTATAAGCAGTTATATTTTGGTGCAGCAAAAGACAATCTCAATCTAAAGGCAAATAAAAACACAGAAGCCAATAAGTATCAAACTCAATTACAAAGTAGCAGGTTAGTGTTATCTATGTCCTTCAATGGGTTTGCACCAGTGCATGGAAAATCATGGTCCAAAAAGACCATAACCTCCCAGTGGACCTATTTTGAACCTGATTCCCAAAACAAACATACTAATTGGTTAATCCAAAGCAACCAAAGACTAAACCAAACCAGATGTATCAAAGCTTACAATTTTGTCATTTCCCCCTGAGACAAATGCCCAAGGTATCCTAATTAGGACAAGGGTTGACCAACAAATAATATGTAAAATACTGGAGTTGAACAGGTGTTCAATGTATGATTAGGACCTAGATCTGAACCTGACCTGAACCTAAATGTTCTAATCTACAATATTGTCTCACTATGGGGTTGATATTGAAATGTTTACAAAGGGATGCAGTATTGTATTGCTTATTAAGTTGACATTCATTATACATGATTACAGATACTTCACATGCATTCCAGCTATAAAGTACAACAATGTGGCCTTTGTGGACATCACCACTCCAAATTTCATTACAATATTCATCCATCATCTTTATGATGGCTTTCACAAGACCTGCAAATGTAAAAATCATTCCACTTGACTTGAGTTACAAACTGGACGTGGGAATGCCTCAGGCTGTAAATTGGTTTTTGGTAAATTGTCAACAGAAAATGATAAACAAATACACATTCAGTTTACTGGCAACACAAGTCCTGTATTTCAGTTTGTTTTGGGTAAGAAATAATTACAAGCTTGCTGACACACAACAAAGATCCAAATTCCCAGTGGGAATTAAAACAATTGATAGCATTGCAAGTGGATGGGTGATAAACCATTTGTACTACTGGGGAAGAAGACACGACAATTGCAGTAGCTTTATATATACATTTGTAACTATAGGATGACAGTATGACTGAGGAAAGTCTTTTTGTGATTAAATTTTATCTACTGTTCTAACAGCAACTTAATTAGATGTACTGGAAATATGCCTCAAGCAACAGATTATCCTCACAGGTCAGAAAAGACAGTCTGTGGTTTAACGTGTCAGATGTAATGAGCTTTCACGGTACTTCACATATTGTGAAGTACTTCACATATTGTGAAGTACCATGGTATTGGTAGTCATATGTTTTACCAAAAGTAGGCCATCTTCAGGTCATCATAAGGGACAACCTGTGCCATCCCACTAAAAATCCTTAAGCTACACACCTTCGACGGTAAAACCTTAACATTCTATACTTAACATCACATAGTCGCCCACCTTGCCTCTCGCTTGATGTGACAGTAACAACAAGTACAACACCAACAGAGGAAGACACCAACAATGGCAATGCTGGGGGCCAGTGGCAGTATGACACTATATCCAATATCGTAGGGAACATCATGGTCAGTCATAGTGCAGTTGTACTCGAGTTGTCCAAAAGGTCACATTTAAGTGTTCTCGTCCAGAAATAACATGGTCTAGCTCCCAAATTACATGTTGCAGCAACAGCTCAAAAACCAATTGTATCACGCAACAAGTTACACCATTTTGTGTAGCAGTTGCACAGGTGACGTCAAAGATAGAGGTGGACAACAGCTTATGATACAGCCCACACCTCAGACAAGAATGCTTGCACGGAACAATAAACAAGGGATAATGCCTGAAGGTATGAACAATCCCACAAGGAACTCCCAGACGATTTCAATACCCTATACAATGTTTTAGATGCCTGTTTCCTATACTCAAAGGTATACTAAACACCAACAGAATTACAAGGCGTGGGCATCAAGGTACTAACTTGTTTGCCAAAGACTGTAAAAATTCTGCCAAAGAAGATAAATGCAGAAGTTTTGAGATGTTCCCAAGCTAGTTGTCAGACCTGTATATGGGTGTACACGTCACTGTACCCTTGTGCCCTCCACATACATTGTGCAACCAACTGTCACAAGACCAGAAGCTATTATAATCAAGTCATTGTTAAGTACAAACAACCAAATTTATACATCAACATTCACAGGTTTACATCACAATTTCCAAATGTATGTCAGGTTTTAGGTCATTGTTGTAACATCTGCATGGTATTGACTTTAATATGTTGATACTGCTATAATCATAAAACTGATAAAATACAAATTTTACAATGATGCAGAGTGAAATTAAGGAAAATGGATAACAGAGTAAACAGTAAAAATCAAATGCATGCTAATGTTTATGCATCAACATGGGTACAAATGTTTGCATACCTGGAAAACCATCTTTAATATGGCATAAAACACCAGGTTTGTGCTGAACAGTACAACTTGCATATTGGGACAAATTTGAATGATTCACTCAGACCATACTGGACCCCATTCTTTTCTCAGTAAGGTTGGTGGGTTCTTTAACATGCTAGAGGTGCATTAGGCCCTCCTCAAACACAGGCCCTCCGTCTAACATCCTATCCAAGGAACCATCCTAACCGTAGCCACATTATAGGTACTCGTTTCATCTCAGTGAAGTGAGAAAATCGGTATTAAAAGTCCCTGAAAGGCCACAAAATTGGAGCATATATCAGGGGACATGAATCCAGGATCTCTAGGCTTTGAGCCTATAACAACCTACCATAGCCCATTACAATACACCTTACCATTTTTCTGCGCTATACAACATGTTATGATATGATATGTTATCAGCAAAAGTGCAATTGTAATCATTGATGCATAATAAATAATTCATAGTCTTATATTTTCAACAAGAGGAAACAATGAACCCATTGCTACAAAAGGAGGTGGTATGGTATGGAGGTATAGTATGGAGGTATAGCATCACTATGTCACCTATAACCCACTCATACAGTCAAGCAAATCCCTGTGCCATCTTCTAGTAGGCTAAAACAACTCAAAACCTTCATATTTTCCTTGGGGCTGTGGTAACAACTGGGAATGTAAGTCTGGAATAAGTTGCTGTAAACATGTTTGCCCCTACAGCAGGTCAACAGTTCAACTGTCCACCAGCTACAGGTTGTCATTAGATGGCAGAATAATGGAGTTGTTGTACAAACAGCTAACATGGCCTGACTTTACAATGCGTTTTCAATGGTAAGGTTGATCTTAAATTGTCAAGTATGATATATTATGTCATAGTAAAAAAAAACATGTGCACAGTGTCTAGGACAGTGTGAATATCAGAATAACATTAAATTTTGTACATACAAATATAAAATAGTGTTCACACCACTTTGTGGCCCTAATCCAGTCACATATTACAAAAATGACAGCACTGTATGTGTATGGTAATGCTGCAATGTGTACTATACTGTAATCGCAAAAACACATATACGTGACACATACACACGAACAGACGAGCCATACACAATATTTCACTCCCCTTTGATAAAGTAGCAAAGGTCCCACCAATACACAGTTTTTTCCAACCCTGCTGACATCCGGATTGCGACGTCAGGACAGTGAAAACAGTGAAAAAACCTCTTGTCCCTCTTGTCTAGTTTTCTTTCTTTTTTGATTTTGTTATACCCCAATTAAAAACGGGACAAAAAATCTCCTACCTGGGCCACGATAACGTTTGATATGTGACGTATCTTGCCATATCACACATTGTTTTACATGTATCACAGAGGCTTCCATCATATCAAAGACATCAAAATCACTCAATGCGCCGAGTGCAGTGCAGTCGAAAGTAAGAGCATCAGATTCAGATGTTGGTATAACTATTTCTGTTGTTGCAATTTTGTGTTTGAGGACACCAAATTTTCTCAACTTCTAGCATATTTCTCTTTGAAACATCTTCTTTGTTTTTTGGATGGGAATGACATTATATAGAATACAACGAGGTATATAAATGTATTCCGTATAACCATCGGTCCCAGCCCTTCCACAGGTTGGATAGCCACAGTCGGGCTGGACATACATGTATGATGATACAAAATATGCCGTGTTGTGTTCTACATGATGTACACACCAAGTAGCACTGTAGTTGTGATACATTATGATAGATTTGGTTTCCAGCTACTAAAGACTGATTCTAATACTCTTGTAAACTTCTTGGAATCACGAAGATACCTTTGTCAGTCTGATTTGACCAATCATTGTAAGGTCTGGAATGGTTCCTTCTATGCTCTATCCTTGATTCCTTATAGCTAATTTCTGTCACAGCCCTGTCCTAATTTGCGAAATCAACTTTCTAATATTCACCTATATAGAATATAGAATAAATCTGACTTCAGTCACAATACGTCAAAATGTGTCTGAGAGCCAGACAAGTCTGACAATGACATGTAGGTTAATAAGTTTGGGACTCAAAACAGCTATGAGATCATGCGATTTGTCTTCTTCCACGACTATATGCCAATAAGCCTGAACCATGACCTTCCGTACCCCGATATGTTGGCTTTATACATTTGCCCGAGCTGTTGGGTACTTGTGCTGAGGTGTCAGACAGATAAATCTGAGTTATTAGGTGGGATTTTCTGACATATGGAATAACACCATATAATTCCTGTTTTGACCAAAAAAAAAGCTGTCTCCAATCAGATGTTGGCAGTCACGACATCTTGAAAAAACTGGGTGTACATGTAAATTGGGCAAAATAAATTAATAGCAGGCCACATGCAATGACTTCTGGAAGAGAATGATAATGATTATGATGGTAAAAGATTGCAGTACACCTTGTAATTGTCAACAGACTCAACACCATATTTTGCAGGCCTGGGGAATTATGCTTTATGAATAGACATTTTCCATCCATATTCTTCTTTATTCTTAACCTTCTAATATTCTCATTGAAACAATAACAGGTTTGAGCCCATGATGTAGCTGTCAATAGTTGACATAGAATTCACTGTTGCTCTGAGTCAATGTTCCAGTCTGTTGCCACAGGGGAAAATTTTATATCATTCATGGCTTCCTTTCAGAATATCTTGTCATGGCATCACACATTTTCCCCTCCATCCTGAAAACAATTCCTTTCCTTTCTTGGTTGTGATGAACAGCAGTGCAATTGAAACGCATTTCCCTTCTTATTGTTTTACTTTGATCTTGCGTTAGACAGAAAAAACATGGAGGCACACAAGGCCCCATAACCAGAATCTGCAGGGATGAGCCATTTTAGATAACAGTAATCCTCCTGCCTGAAAAGCAACTACATTTTGGGTTGATTACGTCACCAGTGACAGAAAATGGTTGACTCTGCAACGTCATTGCACCAAGGTTTGTCTACGAGGCTGTACCACAAAGGTCATCATATACTATTCATGGAATCCCTCCATACGCCATTTTCCTATTGAAAACAGATCACACCTTTGCTTTGTGTCAACTGCTACAAGTAATTTTTTCTCATGACACAATCCAAAGATTCTGATACCACAATTACAAATCACATTCAATCATCATTCCACACCGCCACCATTAACATTATCTACATCCTGTATAGTGTACCGCACATCAGCATCACGTAGGCTAGCTCATTGTAAAATCAATTAAACCAACCCCTCCTATCCCTAGTGTATCAGTTATAAGATCTTCAACCTACCTGCTATGACAGAGGTAACAGCACATACACAGTGCTACCAGCACTAGACACATATAACAGGAGAAAACGGCAAGTCCAACCATTGCAATATCACCATCTACAGCCTCCTCCATGGCTGGCAGAGCTTCCTGTTATACTTAAGGCCTCCTGGGAACGCCAGCAAATTGCTTATCTGCTTCTGAGATGGGCAACAATTAAACCGGCATAACAGCAGGCCTACAGTCTGATAATGCACCGAGAGTTACGCAGACTCTATCTCCAAATTTATATGACAAAGACAATATAGATCCTGCCATTACCTCATGTACACACACATATATTAATGTGGAATAAAAAAAAAACATGTGAATCGTACATGCACAGCAGCATTTACCACATCTTCATGGCATATCCAGAGGAGTCTGCTAATGTTATGAATGGAATATATAATCATCAGTGAAAAGGTTGCTTTATTATGATTAGTGCAAGGGCATCAGAGGGCCACGCAACACTGACCACAAAAAGTTCTAATGGTAAGCCACTAAGAAATTCCCATTTAAGATCAGTTCTGGAGATAAGTGTTGGGTTCTGATTGATTTTCAATATGCCGGAGGGTTGTGTGTTAATTGTGCCAAGTCTGCAGATCTGCTCCCCGTATTCTATTCACATCACACACACGTTCAGGTCTACTCTGCAACATGGGACACATACTGACATAGGCAAGAATATAACATGGATGTGGATTTATGCAGTCTGATGGATGGGTGTTATTACCATGCAGCCCACAATATTTCAGCGGGCATGAACCTGCCTAGCAGTCTTAAGTTATATCATGACAGGAAGATATAATGCTGTAGTGCTGAAGGCCAAGCTAACAAGCAACTGCTGTTTAAAATTCATGGTAATTTCCTTTGCCGAGAAGGATTTCTTTTCGTTATGTGTGTGTTTGTGTTAGTTAGTTAGTTAGTTTGTTTGTTTGTTTGTGTGCAGAATAACTCGAGAAGCTACAAATGGATTCTTACATTGAATGTGGGAAGGGGTCGAAAAGAATCAAGTTCATTAAAGGACCTTCAAGCAGCTTTCTATTGTATTTCTACAAACTTCTGATTTGGATATCTCATCCTCTGTGAAAATTCAAGCGTCCCAGACGGTGAAACGCCGTTTGCGACAACCGTCCAATGCGTCTCAAATTATTGGGACGCTTTGGACGGTTATGGCAGCGGACGGCATGGGACGGCCTTTAGAACGCCCGAAGAAACGTCAAAGACGGCCCGAACGGCATAAAAAACGCTTGGACGCGTCTAGATTGGCACTTTTGACGCGTCCAGAGGGACGTCGGGGCCGTCCGAAACGGCATCTGAAAGCGGGCACCCAGACGCTCCCGCGTCCGTAGGGCGCCCCCCCCGCTGGGAACAGACGTCTCCGCGGGCAAACCGGACGCCGATTGCGACGGACGTAGATGACGTAATCCAGGCTGCTGGGACGGTCCGGACGCCGATTGGGACGGTCGTAGATTACGTGATCCAGGCTGCCAGGACGAACTGTAGCCTTCGCCAGGCCATCCCACGGGGGTATGGATCGTAAAATTCGACAGAAAATGGAATAGCCAAGGAATAGCCAATAGAGTCAGTCATCGCCAAGGTTAACATCTGGACCAAACGTCTAGCAAACTTTTCTCCTTCAAGACGCAACTTGTAGTTTAATAGTAATATAATAGTCAGGCAGTATGGGAGGGGCATTTGGAACGTGTGCAGACGGCTTTCCGGACGCCGTTTCTGACGGCGTCTGGTCACGGCTATGATTTTATGGCCTCTAGGGATAAGCGTTCCCACATACCAAACATACAAATATTCAGCCAGGCAGTGAATTGTAGAAGACCACCCACCACCGGGCCGTCAGGTTTAGCTAAAATCAAACACAACTTGAACAAATTTCTTCCTAAATTCAGACATACACGTACTCCGCGGCGTTTAATCAACTTTGCTACATGTACGAAATTCAATCCGGCCTTCAATCGTGTCCACGCCTTTTTGTGCCGCCGTGCCGACACGTTACATCAGAATGGACGAGCCCAAATAACATCAAGGGTAAATACAGGACGTTTGAAATTTTCTATCGTAAATTTTAATTGCACCAGTATTTATTAAAGACTGGATATATAAATGTGAAATAACGTTAAATTTTCTACAAAGATCATAAGTCATTTTTATTTCGAGGTAGCGAAATAAAGTCTTCCGTTTCATAAGTTCCTAACCCCAAGTAGTTGGAAGAGCCGACTAAGATTTTGATTGGCACCGGCAAAATCGGTAGGTGCTATCTCATTATCTGTTGTCTAAATCTACATTTTAACAGCATTATCATTCTTAATAGAAACAACAGATATTTTTTACAAGTATTCTACAACGTGTTCATAATTCTTTTTATTTTGTGGCATCAAAACAAGATCCTAAATTTTATCATTTCTTCGCGTATGTGGGGAGGGCACCCGTAACAACAAGTCGTCGGTAAACTTTGCAACAGATGAATGTACAAAAAATGAGAATAAAATGCGAAGTATTCACTTACCGGCGCCTGCAAAGTATCGACAATCAGCTAACGCTAGAACCGCTGCTTCTTTTGACGTCTGTCACATCTGTGATTTCTGCTGTCCAAGGTTTGCTGCTTCGAGTAAGTAGTATAATTTTTCCCCCTTGTCGGCGCACGACAAATAATTTTTGTACATTCTTTTTAGTATAAATAACGGATACAGTCATCGCCGTAAACCCAACCTCAGCACAATGTCGTACAAACATCAGCTGCTACGTCTAGACGTGAAGTCCTTGGTCCAAAAGTGCGCAAAATTTAACAAACGGACATGAAATCCACAGAAATAGTCACCTTCTGAACATAAGTCCTGCAACCGCCGGAGTGTTCAACGGTCTGAAATTCGAATTCACCCGCTGAAATTGGCGCATGTGCAGAAGTTAAAACGTCATGTTTCCCGTGGGGATCATAAGAAAAGACGCAGCCGTCTGCCGGCGTCGGGTGACTAAGTATTTTATAGCCCCGTCAGTGGCCGTCTCCGACGGCAATGGAAGGTCTTTCAGCCGTTCGGGCGTTCACCATAAAAACTGACAGAACGGCACGGACGCTCACGATGTGTCCGCGGCCGTTTTGGACCGCAATGAACGCGTCCAGAACGTCTGAAACGCGCTCGGACGCCATTGGACGCTTGTAGACGCCGTCCGGGCAGTTTCGGACGCTTGAATTTTCACAGAGGATGTCCTTGACATGCTAGGGATGTGATTTTTCAGCGGTCTTAGTGTAGGTATGCCCGGAATTTGTCAGAAACTTTAAAAGAGAATTACTCACAGGTTTAATGAACTGTCATGATGTTAAGTAAATTAGTAATTAGATGCTCACAATGCAAGTCATGATCTAATTTGCCTAATCAGTGCGAGAATTTATAGATCTGCTACATTCCATGATAGAATTCTCGAGAATATAACATATGTAACTAAGAAACATTAGGCATATTGCCAAATATCAATTATGCAAATGAAGACTTCATTTGCAAAATCAATGAGAATATATTAAAAATCTACAGAAGTAGATGACAGGAATTTCATACTTGTAGCATTTGGAAGTTATTTACTTATTCATTTTGGGAGTTAAGTAAATGTAACATCAATAGATAAAAATCATGCAAATTTAGGCCCCATTTAGATAATCTATGAGGAAACACTACTGTACAATAGATTTCTTTGCTGACATAAGACTTCATGTTTTGAACAACTTGTGTTATTCAGGTAGAGAGGTTGATCAAATATATCATCTATGCAACTGAGAACCTTTATGATATGTCACTCAAAAATGTGAACATCATTTAGCAAAGGTATAGGCCAATGAGGTCATGAAACTGTAGCCCAAACAATATGTTTTCTTCCTGCTGGTTTCCTGATTTGTATGTCATCATGTCAGTTTAGATTCTGAACTTCCAGGCAAATTGAGCACTGATATAAACTTTTATCATCAGATTTCATGTGTACCATAACCAAACGGTGCCAAACTGCACAAAAACATACAATCATGTATACTGGAAGTTACATATTACGATGAACGCATATCCATGCATGCCTGACCAAGACTAGTATATAGTTAATCAGTCTTGCCCTGGAATGTCAATAAGGCTTGATCTAGTTTTCCCCGGGAGGGTCTTTTTAGCGAATGCCCACAAACGCCCACTCTAGAGAAGTCCGCGCTGCATGAATCTCATTTTTTTTGCTTGGGATATGTCCACGTTGTGCTCCCATGTATTAATCCTGAGTTTCAAGTCAATCCATCGACCCGAAGTGACATAAATCAAAGTTTCGATTCTCGATGGTCTTTTTAGCGAACGCCCAGTAAAATGTCTTTTTAGCGAATGCCCACTATATCCACAAAAATATCGGCCGTCGCGCAACGACACCTAAACCTACCGCCACAAACATGTTCAAGATGGTGTCCCATTGATGTGTACGGAGTTTCCGTGCTTTACAAGCATTTTAAGTCCCTGTTTTTCGTCAAAATGTACAGCGCCGATACTGCCATACTTTAACAATGGCAATTCAAAATGGCGGGCACTAGTCATGTGACCTCCTTGCGGGACTGTTCTATAAGTATCGCGGGAGGGACTGTTGTAGCATAGCTTATCATACAACCATTTTAGATTGAATTCTGAACAAGATTTTCAATTCATAGTGCTATCATCTGACAGATATTTACATTGTGGTCCTTTTTTCTGTGCTATAATTACCCAGGTTTGAGGAACTTAGTGCAAATATGGATATTCACGGTGGTCAAATACGGGCTCAAAATCTCCCATGTCTAGCCGAATTCGAACCTTCTTCGATGATGTTCCATCTGACGTAATTCGAACGGAACCCGTGTTCTATTTAGGTCATCTGCGGTCATTGCAGGTAAAACCGTGCTTTCTGGCATTTTCCTCCCAACTAACTTGAATCAGGCGAAAAATATAGTTTTTAACCAATATAAAAAATTTTCTGGACATTACATCTATGCTTTCACTTTGTTTGGAACCTGTAATATGTAACGAAGCTACTGGCGTTTTTGTTGGTGACCTTGAATATCATAAGTGTTGTTTACACCGGTATCAATAACACCCTCCCGCTCTCCGTGCGGCATGACATGCGTGCAAACATCGTTTAAGATCTCCACCAAGAATAGTCCAACATAACTCATTGACGGCTCAAAATGACCGCAACGGTTTTCCCGAGATTTCTGTTTTTGGGATTTTTAAAAAATGCCTTAGATTTTGAATTATTGGTAATTAAGTGCGAAAAATGCCATTTTTACGCATATTTTTGACTGTAACTTTGCTTAAAATTAAAAATTAAAAAATCCCAAAAACAGAAAGTTTTATTTGCCTCTCAGATGACGAAAAATATAAAAATCGAGAATTTGCCATGGCACTTGCGGCCCATCTTATCAAGAGTATGGTCAAATTGAAGGCCTTCCTAGAAACAGAAAAAAAATCGTCTTTGGAAGCAAAATCGAAACGAAACAACTATCTCAATTCAAACGGGAAGATTCAAACTATCTAAAATTGCGAATTTAATCTTATTTTGAATACATTTTCCCTGTCATAACATCTTGTTTATTTTGAAATATTTTACGGTTAGCAAATAGTAGTCCTCTTGTAACCCGATACTCTTTCGAACTCGCATAGCAACGGGAAAGAATACCCTAGCAACCGACCGCCGTGATTGATTCTCCTCAGTGCCCAATTAATGTACAACAGGCTCAGACACATTAGTGTTATAAACCTGACTAGGGGCAGGTAACCAATACTAGAAAAACATAGCTATTCATTATTAACAATACTATTTACATTATAATAATAACTCTTCACCAAACTGGACTTTTCTTATCTTTATTTATCACAGAAACATTGTTACAATGAGGATTTGATTAGATGAGTATCTGTTACAGTGTGTACAAACTTATTTCAAATACAAAAATGTATTTCATTTCACTTCCTAAATATTTTTAAAGTATTGGAAGAGGTTGACACATAAACAATATTAATTGCATTATTTGTGTGCAGAAAAATGTGACCACATGCTATTAATAGCCTATTTAATATAGTAATAAAATATTGGAACATGGCATGAGCGGGCTCCTCTTCTGAGTACAGAAAGGAAATGTTTTATAACATTTAGTTATGACGTAGAAAATTTCAATTGTAAAATGTACCTTTATTAACATTGACAAACAAATTGTTTTTCTCTTCTTAATAAATGACGACAATACAGGTAAGTAAGGTGTGTTTCCTTTTATAACAGGCCAGGTAAGACGCCGTACAGGTAAATAAGGTGTGTTTCCTTTTGTAGCAGACCAGGTAAGACACCGTACAGGTGAGTAAGGTGTGTTTCCTTGACTACAGATTAGTAAGACACCGTACAGGTGAGTAACGTGTATTTCCTTTGATTACAGACCAGGTAAAACACCGTACAGGTGAGTAACGTGTATTTCCTTTGATTACAGAGCAGGTTAGACACCATACAGGCGAGTAACGTGTATTTCCTTTTATAACAGGCCAGGTAAGACACCGTACAGGTAAATAAGGTGTGTTTCCTTTTATAACAGACCAGGTAAGACACCGTATAGGTGAGTAAGGTGTGTTTCCTTTGCATATAGACTAGATAGTGTAGTATACAGGTGAGTAAGGTGTGTTTCCTTTGCCTATATACCATATAGGCCATCAAACAGGCGAGTAAGGCGTCTTTCCTTTGCCTATAGACCAGATAGGGCATTATACAGGTAAGTAAGGTGTCATTCCTTTGCCTATAGACCAGATAGGGTATTATACAGGTGAGTCAAGCAACTTTCCTTTGCCTATAGACCAGATAGGGTATTATACACTTAACTTACCTGTACAATACCATACATGT